>NW_009603527.1:29175-62064 GCF_000690535.1 Cariama cristata
GAGGGAAGCAAAATCTCCTTTCCCCAAGAGATTACTCAGGCTTCCTCTATGCATTGCCCAAAGCCATTGGGAGGTAGTCAAGCTACCTCAAATTGACTTCATCCGCCTACACGGCCCGGCACTGTGCTATGCTGAGCTGCAAGGTCAAGCCCACCACGATGCTTGGTCTCTCGTGGAGCAGCACGGTGCAGCCTTCCCTCTGCCGGCGCTGCCCCAAGGAGCAGCCACTGGGGAAAGCCGACTTCATGGAGATTGAGTTCAGTTCCATCAAGGGCAGGCAACTGAGCAAAGCAGTGAAAAATAAAAGGTGGTAAAGATGGAGGAAGACAATTAAAAAAGGAAGGGGAAAAGTAAGGCAGGAAAAAAAAAAAGAGTGGGGCCAATAAGCAGGATTGGACAGACTAAACTTTGAATACTGATTAAAAAGTTACTAACCTTTAAGCACAAGTAGAAGCAAGAACACTGAATTCAAGTGGAAAAAGTTCAGCTTAATTTGTTCTTAAAGGTAATTTGCAAATTAAGATCAGGCTAATTGCCCTTATTTGTTTATTAGAACCAAAGTGAGACTTTTAGAGAACTGAGAATCAGGAACTGGCATCAGAAAAAGGAAGATACAAAACTAGTTCCTTTCAATGAGACTAGAAAAAAGACTGAGGCAACAGACTTCTGCATGTAGGCCAGTGGACCTGAAAGGCAACAAAAATCTTGTGTATCAACATTGAGGGATCCCTACATCTTCTTCCCTGTTGGCTCACCAGGAGAAGATTTCCAAGGCGACAAGTGACAACTCAGAGCCACAGCCAGCTGGGAAGCATGTTAGCATGTCAACTGTTTGCAAACACAAGAAAAGCATATCTCTGAATCCACGCTTCTGAAAACCTGTCCCCTAAGATGGAGATTTTGGAAGAGAAAATCAGCTGTCAGATGGCCATATGCGACCACCTTGCAATGCTTTAAAGCTGCCATTTATGATTTCAGAAAGGTCCATTTTTATTACCCTGACAAAAGAAATGAAGTGACAACTTGAGAGAATAAGAGCAAACAATCTTTTTCCTTCACATATAGTCCACTCCCATAGAACTGTAGCCCGTGATTCTAACACCACTTGTTCCAGAAGTCCTCCCCCCTGTATTCACCATTTTAAAATTGTGAAAGCAGCATTTCCCAGTTTGCTAGCTCCTGCCTGACAGAATTATTCCCTTGCTTCCTAACATATAACTAAGGAAAAAAAAAAAAAAAAAAGAAAGTTCAACTTACCATCAAGCAACATACCCACTAGCTTCACATTCCTTTCATAGAATCATAGAATCATTTTGGTTGGAAGAGACCTCAAAGATCATCAAGTCCAACCGTATACCCCATGCCACCATGCCCGCTAAACCCACTAAACCATGTCTTGAAAAATTTTTCTCAGACAGAAAATTACCCACTTGGACTTAAGTCCTCTCCCCTCACCTCTACCTTTACTATACAGCCTTTCATAGAGGAAGAGAGCATACAGGCATAACATATTTGCATAGAGCAGACAACTTGAGGAAGTTAAGAAAAATCACTGGCATCTTGCTGAGCTCCTTCTTCCTAAAACTACCAACTTACCACTGGAGAAAAAGGTAACCTCTATAAATACACGACATACTTGGCATAGGGCACTGCTGGAAATCAAGGCGGAGATAAGCGATGCCCGAAAAGACCTTATTTTCTTTAGCCACAGTCAATTGGCTTTTGCAGAAGATTGTTAACTGGAAAAAAAAAAAATCCTGTAAGAGACTGAAAAGAACAGACTGGGGAAGAAAACACAAAGGGGAAGAGAATGACAAGAAAAGAATTAGGGGAAGCCTCCAGCAGATTGCAGAGGGCATCACACTAGCAACCTGAGAGAAGATGGAGGAGTTGCCTAAGATACTGAATCAAGGCAAGCTGAGATCATGAGAAGTACTGAATATGCCACTAGAGCTGAGACAAAAAGGTAGATGAAACTTTGGGGAAAGCCAAGAGGCACTGGCGTAAAGTAAAGAATAAAACAGAGAAGGAAAGCTTACAAAAAGAGAATGAAAATCAACGTGAGACCATATGAAATTAATTGAAATTCATCTAGAAAGCAAAACAGTTATGATTTCCCCTAAGGGATTAATATCTCTGTTTCTCTTGATACAAGTTCACATGCAAAGTCTGTTTATTATTGTTGTCTAAAAATTCCAGCAAAGTACAAGTATTCTCAAGTCCAAAGTATCCATGGGAAATTTCTCTTCCCGACAGCTAAAATCAACCCAATTGGTACGTTTCAAATATCACAACATGACGAAAAAGAACAGCATGAAGTGGCTCAGGTGGTTTTTTTCCATCACTTTTATTCTACCATCAAAGCTATGTAAAATGACCAAAAAACATTCTCAGAAAAACAACCGAGATAAGAATTTTTTGGGGCCCCACAGAGATTCCCAGCAACTCAGAGCTGTTTGTGGAATGCAGTCATCCTGGGAGGCTTCATCTCTTTGCTAAGCAAGAGCAAAGGGATCCCATCAGATACTACTTGTCCACAGATAATGCTACCTGCAATAAGATCAACCAGAAAATGAGCTCCCGAGAGAAGTATCATACCATTCACTTGAGTGAATCTGCATGTTACCGTATGTTAAAGAGTGAAAAATTCCCATGGAACTTAAAAACCTAGGGTTTACAGTCCACTTAGATCCCTGTAAACTGATTAAGTCCTTGATTAATGAAGAGAGAGGAATGATTCTGAAGGTTCCTAAGGTACAAATCACTCCTCTGCAGTTGAGAAAGAGAGCAGCCCAGAGTTACAGCAATCACCGAGAGCCCAACAGGAATCTATGGCTTTGAAAGAGGTAATCAATAGACCTTGACTGCAAGGTCAGACACCTTCCTGGTTCCTCCCGTCGTCCAGGCTCCCCTTCTAAACCTTCCCCAACCATGTGGGCAGCCCAGAAGTCAGCGATGGTCCACCTAAGTGCAACTTCTCTATGAAGACAACCATGGGTAAGGTCAGGGCCATGGAGATTTCTAGACACAGACTCCTATTTCACATGACTTAGTCTTTTAATTTTACGTCTGTGCAATGAGTGTTACTTTAGGCCCAAGTGAACTTCTCCTTAAGTTAATGGATATGCACACACCGTGATCAAAAAACATGACTGCTATTATCATTGGATCACATTTTCTCTCCTATCTAGTTACGCAAAGCATGAACTCAGATCAAGTCAAGTATGGCACAAGGGAGAAAACAATTTTCATGGTAAAGACTAAATGGCGTGGGCAGAAGAGATCAGAAATGTGAACAGCAAGGATGAGGAAGGAATAGGAAACTCGCACCTCTGGGTGGAAGTCCCCCCACTCTGGTGAATGCCGTGGGGTGGGGATCAAGCTCCCCTTGACCATGTTTTGCAGAGACAGGTAAGGTACTTGTTCCTTCCCTGAGCAGCCCAGGATGGACCCAGCTACTTAAAGGGTGTCTTCCTTTATTCTCTTCCACGGATACTCGGGCAGGATAAAACTGATGGCACTCAAGCACTCACAAAATAAACTGAGAGGGGAGTCTTCCAGTGAAGAAATGGGAAGGAGGAAAAGTTAGTTGACCTTACAACCCACCAACAGAGGAAGACAGGGACATTAATATTTTCATCCCTCCTCAGCACAGGGCAAGATATGTCTGGCAAGACTCCCACATGGTTATCAAATTTTTCCTTTTCTGACCTCTAACAGATGCGTTCTGTGCCTCACTGAGCTCTCCTAATGAACTCACACCTCTCACCAGAATACAGACAAATTATCTCAGTCATGTTTCTGGCTTGGTGTAATATGCTAATCTATAATGACAACAGAAATGTACATATCACCGTCATCTTCAAAGCACTGCACAAATACTCATTAACTGATCAATGAACACTGTACAGGGGAGTGCTAACGTGGGATTAATATGTTCATAGGTATGTAGGCGGCTCATGTTTATAGTCAGCGTTTAATTTATGGACTTGATTTCACCTTCCAAGAAAGGCTGCTTCCTTAAGGCAGGTCATCCGTCTGCCTGCAAGGGAAGGGTGAGAACTAGGAAACAGCGGTTGACTCGGCGCCAGACCCTGCCTGACAGTGGAAAAAGCTGCTTCAGAAAAGCCTGGAATGGTCCCAAAACCTCCCCGCTTCCCAAGCCAAGTGAAGAGAGAGAGAAAACTTTACAACTTAGGCGGGATAACGCCGGAGGTGGTTGACATTTCAAGAAACAGCATACTAAATTGGAAAAGTAAACCTTGGGACACAAAGCAGGTCTGAGGTAACTCTGTGACGGTGGTGCTTAACATGTATTTTGCACTAGAGTACTTGCAAGCGCCCAGAGGAAGAGTGGAGACCGGCAGGAGCATACCCAAGCGCTACCCTCCCAAGCCATCCACCATCCCACGTGTTCAGGCTGTCAGAGCCGAGGAAATCCATTACCCATGCCATCACCTCAGCCGATGTGCCAGATTTGTTGTCATTTTGCCAACCTGATAGTCCGGCTGATAGATCCTGAAAGAGAGCAGATACAGGCACTGCAGCACTGTATCTCTATGGGTAAACAGCTTCTGTTAGTACATCCTCGTGAGCACATTTACAGCCAGAGGTGGATGATCCACAAGTGACCAAAGTCTTAAACTATGATGAGACCATGTCAATAACCCTCTAGATTGACAACATGCATAGGAAATCAAGATTTTCTTTGTAACCCCATCACCTGACAGTTTTTCAGTTCAGCTCTCTCCAACCTGCCACAGCTAGCTTCTATTTCCAACCACAATTTGCCTACCCGTTTCTGAGGTCCAGTCTGAACAGAAAGGCCACTCCACTGCCAAGCAGCTGTTTTGTAATGGCAAGGTAACTGCATGGCATTATTATCTAGCTGTAAAATCACAGAATCGTTTGGGTTGGAAGGGATCATTTAGTCCAACCCCCCTGCCACGGGCAGGGACACTTTCCACCAGACCAGGTTGCTCAAAGCCCCATCCAACCTGGCCTTGAACACTTCCAGGGATGGGGCATCCACAGCTTCTCTGGGCAACCTCTGCCAGCGCCTCACCACCCTCACATGAAGAATTTCTCCCCAATATCTCATCTAAATCTTCCCCGCCTCCAAAATAAATAAATAATAAGGAAAAAATTATCGAAGTCAGTGAAAGCTCCTGCAGACTTAACTACTAGAAAAAACCTCTAGCTTCTGTTGTAAATTGATCTCCTATATAACATACTCATTAGCAGAGTTTAACCATCAATAAATGGCATCATTTAATTCAGTCTAAAGATAAGCTAAAGAAGTTAGGTAGGACGGCCATCACCACAAAGGATATGCTGTTACTCTTCGGAAAAAAACAACGACAACCACACAGACCCAGGCATCTTGGTACAACAACGTCCCCCAAATTGGTTTCATTTCCAGGCAGAGGTGCTCTGTGTTGTACGTGCCGGGTAGAGAAGGCAAGTCTTTGATCATCGTATCTCCCAGCTTTCCTCCCTCCAGCCCAGGAGGGCAACTGCTTGCTAAGGGAACGTACACTCTCAACAACACAACCTTCCTGCTTCAGAAAGAGGACAGCCTTGAATTGACTTTGACCCACACCTCTGAGAAGAGGAATCTCACAGCAAGTAGCAAAGGCTTTTCCACAGCCTCACTTGTTTCTGCAGAAAAAGCAATGCCCTGGCAGGACAGAAGCCCTCAAAAGCTGAGAGCCGCTATACTTTCTTACAGCCCAGCGTGATTTTCACCTCTGAAGAAGTTACCACCCAAATCAACCACATGAATTCAGAACAGTGTGATAATGTAACAATAATTATTTTTGAAAAAAATAATATTTCAACAACATGTCAGAATTTGGCTTTGCTAATGCAGATGCTCTATGGCAAACACATCTAGAAATGAGTGAAAAAACAGCTGCTTTTTTTTTGTATCTTGTGTTACGAGGTTTGCACTTTCAAATTTAGGTGGTAGAAGTTGGGTTTGTTCATCAGTGGGCTTTAAAAGTACAGGTGTTGACGCCTGCCTCTTATTTTGGTCTGTCTGGTTTTGCTAACAGAATTCCCAGCGAGTGAGTATAAACACCAGTTTCTCCTAACGGAGACACTATACATTCATAAACAGCTGGACAGATACGTAACCACCTAGGCAACACACATAGCAGTGAGAGCTATGGAAATTCTTTCACTCTGAGTCTTCACGTGCGTGCAGTCCGGACATCTCACCACCGCAACGCAGGCAAGGCGGCAGGGAGAAACCCACTGTTTAGCTGCGACGCGTGCGAAACGGCAGAAAGGTAAAACAGGATGAAAGACTTGTCAGACTCGTTAATTTAATTAGCACTGCTGTAAAGAAGTAACAGCCCCTACACAAGTGATGTTGTTACATTAAATGCTAAACACATCTCTTTGTAAAACTGCTTGTAACTATCAATATTCCTGGTAATGTAGATCATATAAATACTTAGAAACAAAGGCCAGGCCTCACTGAAAATTCTCCAAATGTCTTTGGGTTAAGAAATATTGCAGCCCTTTGTGCTCCAAGGTTGGACTTGCATTTAACACTCGGGGATATCATATATCAAAGAGAATGTCTTCCTTTAAAGAGCAGAGTGCCTTTCTTAGAAAGCTACCAGAACGCCTCTCCGTCTTTTTTTGGTGGTCTCACATCACCAAAAGTTATCATATGCAGACGCTGTGCAACAGAGATAACACTCCGTAACTCTCCATACACCGGATCGGGTCCAGGATAACAAGACCTACTGCAATTGGTCCAAATAAGGCTGGAGCTGTCAAAAGCTTTACACTCAGGCTATGACCACAGCTGATGCAACAAATTCAAAACCAACTCCTTTTAGCAGAGCATCAATTATTTGATAACAAAAGTCAACGTATCTCAGTCACCCCTTATCTGCAGCTAACTCTTTAACTACACTCTTACGTAAGGCCACAGCTTACTCATTGACTCGCCAGGTTTCACACGCTACATAAGAGCTTCCTCCAGAGGCTCCAGCGATACAGCACTGTGCTCCTGCATCCCACACTGCATTCCCACATACCAGGCACTCCCCAGGCGTCTCCGTCAGGAGCCCCCACGCAGGAGGGTGGTCATGGCACGACCTCGGCGCTGCCAAGGGCTTGTTTCTTCATGGGATGCGATCAAGGGATGCTCAAGGGAGTCCTCAGGGAAGGCACATCCTCCTCCCCACAGCCTCATGGCGTGACCTCTCCACTAGCCACGAGATAAGGACCCCACCGCATGAAACCTTGCTCCTTAGGTAAGGAAGGGGTTGTACTCACCAGTGTCCTCCTGGGAGAAGCCGGTCCCTGTCTCCCTGAGCCTTCCCAGGCTGTCAGTGTTTGAACTGACACCTCGAGCATCGCCTGCCTGACCGCTCGTTCGGCAACCTCCTTCCCCTGCCTGCTGAGGGTTTAGCATCTCTCTTTGATGTTAGGCTCAGCCTTGGACAGGGTAGCCTGCATGGAGCCAGCCAGGAGACGTCTCTCCCAGTTGATGCTGTTGTGTTCGCTGCTATGGAGCTGGGTCCTACAGCCTGCATGTACTCTCACTGTTTTTGCTTTTTTGGGTTGTTTTTTTGTTTTGAAAATAACAACCTTTTCACCCTTCCATTTCAATCTGTGCATTTTGAGATGCACTAGCACTAAAGTACAGCATGGAAACCCAGTCACGCCTACAGTTTTAACCATCTCTCCAGAGGAATCACGTGAACTTGTTAACTGAGTGAAATCAGTACAAACCAAATCCAATTTTCCTTCTATCTTATAAAATGCAGTGGTGCCTCAGGTGACCTTGTGCACCTACCTTACAGAAAGCCTAGTGCTAACATACACTTCAAAACATTGCAGGAAAAAGTCATCCTATCACAATGAGATGAATTCAAGCCAAGTCAGCTTCCCTTTCAAAGACACAGAATTCTGCCCACTAAATTTAACATTTATGGACAATGTTGCCTGTGGAGTCTCCTATCATTAACAGTTGAGAATCTGTTTTCATTTAAGAACCACAGAGAACTTTTCGCTGGAAAACACGGACTCAATCTTTTCAATTTCCCAAATGACAGATTTCTGCCTTTAAAAATGCTGAAAATGAAGACAGGAGTGCTGCTTTTTGACAATAAAATACTATCATCAACTGCATCAACTAGGCTTCAGTTCAATTCCTTTGGTCTGTAATTCCATCAGTACGAAGGCAGAAAAATCTTTGTTTTAATGCTACTTTGAAAATACTTCATGGTAGTTATTTTAGCTATTTAGCAAGAATTCACTTTCAAGATAACTGTAAATAACCCTGTCATTTTTGATCTGGAGAAAAAAAAGAAGTGAGAAGAGAGAAAAGTGCTTTTCCTTTATGTTTTGTAGGACAAAAATGCATGTGTAAAATCCATGCCTGAAAGGCTTTTAACTAGCATTACCTTAGGTTACTAAATTAAATGGGATGAGATCTCTCTGCATATCCTCACATATTTCTGTCTTTATCTTCCTAATTTTTCTACTGATGCCAGTGACAAACGATGTCTGACAAACTGCAAGTAACTTCCTTTTGCTTTCATATTATACCAACATCTCTTCAGGTGGGAAGCTTCAGGTTATCTAAAGAAAAGTCTGAAGTGATTGGCTAAATGAGACACTAAAATACTCCAATCACTCAGTAAATCTCAAGGTTTAATTGTCCAGACCATTTACAAACAGGTGCAGCATGCACGCTGCCGCCAGCCTTAGCACACTCCAGCTGAATACCCATCAGTTGTAACAAAAAGCAATAGCATACCCAGGTTTGCAAAAAATCAAATAAATACTTGCA
The DNA here is from genome assembly GCF_000690535.1 of Cariama cristata. Taxonomy (NCBI): domain Eukaryota; kingdom Metazoa; phylum Chordata; class Aves; order Cariamiformes; family Cariamidae; genus Cariama; species Cariama cristata. The sequence continues at coordinate 37,994 of NW_009603527.1, forward strand.
TGTTCTCCCATGCCAGAGCATAATCCACAGTATTAAGTGGGAGGTTTATCTGAAATAATAGTTAAATACGGCTGAAGGGAGATACTATTACCTTCAAAGATATGGGAGGTTCGCATATTGTGTTTGTAATCATTCCCTGACCATCACATTATCTCAACAAGTTTTTGCCTATTTCACAACAATATAAGCATAAAAACATTAGCACTTTCTGTTACATATAGTTCTTCATGTCACAGGTGCCCTTATCTGTTTCCAAGGAAATCAATTATCTTCCTTTCACCTACACACTAACAATTCAGTGGTGCAGAAAGCATTTTTTGTGTGACTTAGCAGAAACAACGCACATCGATCAAGTACAAGAAGTTCTGCTGGTGTCCCTCTCCCAGCACAGGGCTATTTGGGGGTCACGGGATGCTGGGTGAGGGCAGTCAGACGCAGTGGAAGGGATGAGAGCCAGAACTGAAAAAAAAAACCAACAACTTTGAGTAACTGAATCAATGAATTGGACATGAAAAGAAGAAGGGAGGTGGGTAGCAGTTGGAACAGCACAGAGGATCAAGAGCGTAACATGCTGCTTAAGATGAAAGAGGTGAAAGCATGTTTGTATCGCTAAGGGAAAGACGGTGAGATGCAAAGGAGAATCTGGCAGCAGGGTGACCCTGAGGAAGTCTGAAGGGGTGAGCATAAAAGCGATTTGGAGATGGGGTTGTGTCAGTAGGGCAAGTGAGGGAGTTAGAGAAAGAGAAACAATGAGCTGCTCAATGTCTGGGGAAGGATGCAGGAGGAGAGGTTGGAGGAGGAAGAGAACAGACAGGATGCTATGGGGAGGAAGACATACATGTCACAGATTTCAAACACTGCAAATTTCTCCTGGAATAAGTACTGCTCACTAACAAATATCTAAAGAGTGATCTTTCTGTCAGTATTCTCTTTACTTCAAATACTTCTGTTATCTCTCTCATCTCACATGAACCCACAAAATGGCTTACTGAATGGCAAGAAGGTAGTAACTAGTCCTCTACTGAGTTTAAAAATGCATAAAATTGGTAGCAAATGTTTATTACTTTCTCATCCGTGCAAAAAAATGTTCATGCTTCACGCACTGCTTCTCAGCAACTCAAGAGCAGTGAACTTATTCCAGTTAAATAATTCAATGTCATTCACTTGAAAACCAGCTCTTAGTTCAGTCATAGTTTTTAGTAAGTACACAGTGTAAAATTGTCATGAGTAGTATCAAAGGTAACCTTTTCTTTTTTAAACTGCAAAATGAAACACAGCATTCAAACCTACAAACCTGGGAGCTCTGGTTATGAGTTGTTAACGCTCAAAATAGTAGCAAGCACATCTGTAAAATAAATCTTACTTCTAAAGAGTAAAGGTAAACACATTTGGTTCATGAAAACAGGGCTTCAAAACTGGTGTAAAAGTTGCAAAACCTTATATTTAAGATTCTATAATTGCTCATATTCATGTTCCATTTCATAAAGAAGCTTAATGGTTTAACACCAACTCTTTCATTAAAATCAGTAACCTTAACTCAGAATTAATTCTGACCTTACATAGAGAACCCAAGAGGGAGGCACAGTGCTATATAAGCGTCCCTTTGCAGCCTAAGACTTCCAAAAAACACAGACTATTAGCCAAACCCTCTTCCCCTGAAATGCAGCTGTAAAACACCCTCAAATTTCACTAGTAAAACTGAAACTGCTATTAAGTTTAAACATTTAACTTTAAATTTGTGAATGAAAGCTCAGGTTAAGACACCTTTTTGTATCTTAAAGCAAGTGTCTGTATACTCTGGGATGTGATGTGTGGTTGCTGCTCTGGTATGATTCCTCCCAGATGTTAGCAGCCAGCTAGGTCCTAAAAAATTACGAGGGTTAAATTCTCTCCCTGTTCAGCAGTTATTGGAGCACGTCTATGCCAGGGCTGGTTCTGCAACACTGCTGTGGGGAGGGTCAGCAGAATTCCCCTCCTGCCACAAGTTTGCATCATCTTTCATTTGCTCTATAATACATCATCATTCTTACATATTAAAAAAAAAAAAAACCTCCATGGTAACAAAGACAGAGTTTAAAAAACTCGGTAAAAAACCCGAACAATCACAGTGGGGAGGAAAGGAGAGGATGAGACGAAAGGAAGCTATGAGACGAAGAAGGCTCGGCCCAGTGACATCCACATCTAATAAAATTTCTTCAGGCAGAACAAGGAATGCATTTGTCCCTTGAAAAGTATACTTTGCAGAAATGCTTGAATCCTTGCTTTCCGGTATGTAAATAATTTCTTCTCTGCTGTCTCCATAAAGATCACGCGGTCTCACAAATGCGGCTGAGCTGGGCAAATGAAGAGCTGTTTCTCAGCCGAACTCATAAATTACTTATTGTTTTAATATACTGGAAAATTGGCAGGAAGCGGGGGAAGGTACGTCAGTTACACAAGACTTTATACCATCACTTATCCTCGCCTTCCATTAAAAAAACGTTAGTTGCTGTAGCAACTGTCAAACCACACTCCGGTTCCTCTTCCTCCAAGACACAGAACTTCTCCAAAACACTCACACACAACACAGTCCTCCCTCATCCAAAGGACAGATTTCTGGCACTTTCACATTGTTTAAAAAGAAAGAGGCTCTCCAAGGAGCTGACAAATCCTCTGCAGGGCTTTTGCTCCAAGGTATGCTTCCGTAGAGACAATTACCTGAAATCCTTAAAATTCTTTTTATTTCCCCTCCTCTCTTCCTTTTTTCCCTTTTTTCTCTGCATTATAGAGAATGTTACTTCACGCAGCTTATTTCACCACTACGTCCTCCAGCATTAAGCAAAATGCCTACACAACTGGCAGATGTCACTCACTCTCCCATTCCGTCCCTCATGGGAAAGGCACGTGCAACAGGGACAACATCACCTAACACGTCACAGAAACACAGAATCGGTTTGGTTGGAAGAGCCCTCTGGGATCATCGAGTCCAACCTTTTCCCTAACACCCCCATGTCAACTACACCATGGCACTAAGTGCCACGTCCAGTCTTCTCTTAAACCTCTCCAGGGATGGGGACTCCACCACCTCCCTGGGCAGCCCATCCCAATGCCTAACGACCCTTTCTGGGAAGAAATGCCTCCTCATTTCCAGCCTGAACTTCCCCTGGCACAGTTTCAGACGATGCCCTCTTGTCCTGTCACCAGTTCCCTGGGAGAAGGGACCGACCCCCACCTGGCTACACCCTCCTGTCAGGTCGCTGTAGGGAGCGATCAGGTCTCCCCTCAGCCTCCTCTTCTCCAGACCAAACCCCCCCAGCTCCCTCAGCCGCTCCCCATCAGACTTGTGCTCCAGACCCTTCACCACCTTCGTTGCCCTTCTCTGGACTCGCTCCAGCACCTCAAGGGCTTTCTTGTGGTGAGGGGCCCAGAACTGGACACAGCACTCGAGGTGCGGCCTCACCAGTGCCGAGTACAGGGGGACAATCCCTGCCCTGGTCCTGCTGGCCACACCATTGCTGATACAAGCCAGGATGCTGTTGGCCTTCTTGGCCACCTGGGCACACTGCTGGGTCATGTTCAGCTGGCTGTTGACCAACACCCCCAGGTCTTTTTCCACTTGATCACCTTCTAACCACGTGCTGCAACATCTCCAAGTCAGGAAAGACAAAGTCAAAGACAAGTCTCCTACCCAACACCTAAAGAGACAACCTCTCTCTGCAACCCAGTCATTCCTAGGGGATCCCTGCTCTGCCACCAAGGAGAACAACCCTTCTCTCAACTGGTTGAAATTCTCCTCCACTGGACAGATTTGAATAGGCTACAAACAAAAAAAAAAAAGAAGAGAGGAAACCATTAACAGAGAGAGAGTCCTTGAGAAAGCTCTGTCAGAAACAGGACAAATCACACACTACTGAAGAAAATCTCATGAGAAAGTGAAAACATTCCTCCCCTTTGTGCAGCATGCCTTTATTAATGATAAGCAGAGGTCCCTGGGAAGCTCTTACGTGGTCAAGGACACTACCCAGGGCAGGATGTTTGTACGGTAAAAGAGAGGTCCTATCCACCTTCTTACCACTCTCGATCCTCAGCAGCTCCATTCTATTTCTAATCAAAATTTGATGCTTAAAATATTTTCATGCCTACATGTTTTTGGGATTAGAAACTATTAATGCAAACAAATCTGTTCTCGTATCTAATGGGATGATTATTTTTAATTGCTGTCTAGAAAAAAAGAGCATTGTAGTATTGAACTGATTGTATTCAGGAATATATACAAATTTTACTCTTCCAAAACAATTTCTGACTTGGATATACTTACCTTATCCTATCATAGTAGTTTTATCATAATTTTCCTGTGAAGTGTCTTGTAAACTGGGGGATTAATTGTTCCACATAGAATTATTTTTGGTTCTTCGAGAAAGGTCCAAGCTACCCGGCCACTACACCTTGCAGTTTGTTCCTTCATTGCCATAAGCATCACTTTTGTTCCTTCCTACCAACCCACTTGCTTCTCTGACAGGGCAAAACCAAACCCAACATGTACAATGTACTTGTTCTGCCCACAGCGGCAGAAAGCACTTAGTCAACTATCGGAGAAGGGGTTAACGTGTGTGTCCACACAAAATTAATTGCAAAGTAATATGCGCAAGCATACCCTGAAACCAGCCTTCTGTGAGCGTTTACAGTGGAAACAGCGGTATAGTGGGCCAGGAACATAGCGTAAACAAGGTCACTTCACTCCTGGGAGCAGTGACACACAACCAGCAGTTTGAACTGCAAACGTTGACTCGATCGGTTCTGAGTTAACAGCAATTGCTCCCTGCAATTAAGTGAGGAGCACCGAGGGATGTCCTTACTCGCTCCTGGCTGGGCCCACCACGAGCAGTAGCTGGAAGTAGGTATTGGCGGCTGATCTTCCTAGCAAAAAAATCCCAAACCAGCTGACATTTTTTTGCTGCACTTAAAAGACTGTTGGACTGCTCCCATACCCTAGTTGTTCTTCTAGTCTCCCTCTTTTGCATCCTGGGTCTGAGCAGACACTCTAGGCAGCTTTGCTCTCCTGTGCTCAGTCTTCCTTTCATACTTGTACTGATGCTGCCTCTCCTTCACCACCTCCCTCAGTTCTGCGGTACCCCATAAGACATCTGGACACACGCGCTTGCAGGACAAGGCCCCAGGCTGCTATGCCAATGAAGGCTCCTGAAGGAAGTGCAAGATATCCTTTGCTTTTTACTACCACTTAGCATCTGTAGATCTTCTGCACAGAATGAAGAAACACATGGCAGTCAGCAGCTCGAGGCCATCTTGCAACATTTTGAATGGCAGACTTTGGGCTCAAACAAAGAACTCCAGAAGTACAAACAATGGCTGCTGTAATTTGCACTAAGACTCCCAAACTAGAACGGTGAGATTTACATCCAAAAAAGGTGCGACGGAGTAGGGTCTCATTAACCACAGTGTGCTTAACTGTAAAGCAAAGCAAGCAATTCCATCCTGTTAATTCACCGGTTAAGATCAGTCAGGAATCTCGCCAGGAATCTTTATCCTAAACATAAAAAATATCCACGCTGTTACAAAGTCATACGCAGGCACGCTTTCACAGATGTGGGTGGACTGGATTGAGAAGTTACTGACCCTAGAAATTCATTACCACTTTACAGCTGGCAAACCATAGCTGAGCTAGCCGTCATTAAACATCTGTGCTTTGTTCTTCAGTTGATTCAAGTCACCTCATTGACCTACCTTAAAAGAGAAATGGAAGTATTCACAACACGCATTATGGTGTGCTGTCTCCAACAGCCATAAAGCACAGGTCTTACAGCTATAGGCAGATATTAAACTGCTTCAGCAGAATGTGCAAACATGCACCTTCTGTGCTAGAATGATACATGGGCTGGTATCACCAGGATCCCTTCTGCCTTCATATTCACCTTCCATCTTCATTTGTCTGTGACTCATCTTGCACGTGTTTGGGAGAAATGACTTTCAGATTGCTGCTCACCAACTACTTGCACATATATTCAAGTTTCGGCTCTGGGAGAAGCTTACGTGCTGCTGTACAGTCACAAGAGACACAACCACAAACTGCAAATTATACATGCTACGTAGACAGAGGCAGTTCATCACAATTTGCCTAACACCAAAGATTACAGGAAGATGAGTTCTCCTTGCCACAGCCATACCAAATGGGAAAGGTCTTTGCTCATCAGCGTTCAGCACCTCCTGCTGATTATTAAGGCTCCACCTCACGAGTGGGATATTGTAGACGATGTGAGCATTTCAGTGTTACTTAAGCTGCCCCGAGTGACAATTCTTGCAGCAGTTTATACCTCTAGATCACGCCTGAACAGCAACGAAAGCATTTAGGACTCCAGCACATTCTAAAAAGACCCCAAAAAAGGGACACATAGCTAGATTACAGCCTTTGTAACTTTTTTGTATTATCCCTATACAAAACTGCCCAGATTACACAAATCTCTTCAATTACAGCATTTTAAATACGACAGCCAGCTGACAGGACCAGCCATTGAGCAAGACGCTTCTTAATATTCCCTTAAACACTTCCTCTATTATCTACAGCTTTATGTTTCATGTTACACTATGAGCTGTATCACTCATTTTTGCTCCCCCAATAGTATTTTCTGTTGTAAGCTTATCTCGCTTTTAGTACCACATCTATTTCATCTGAAGTCTTTTGTTTCAGAGTAACAATAACGTACAAGTGGCTTCATCAAACACTGGAATATTTTACTAAAAGTTACTGTAAAGGGACACACGTTCAAGCCAAGTTCTACCCACATACAAACAAGGTGACACTTTAAAAACAGAAATTAAATGTCGAAGAGGAACTAACTTGGCTATCGAGGTAGATTTTACAATACTTCTCTTCAATGTTTTTCATAACTTCAGACTTTCAATTTGCGAGACATTATCTCAGTCTGCCTGTAAATAATGAAGTGAATCTGTTCTTTAGACCAAGCAAATATTTGATAACGTTTTGTTCTGAGTTCTGCTTCAGCTACAAATCAAAAAGGACCCCTTATCCCACATATCCCACTCCTGGAGCTGATTACTAGAAACTCAGCTCCCTTCAGATGAAAAAAACCAGGGACTAAGGGAGACAAAAGAAGTTCATATCCATTTCCTGAGACAGGAAGCTTGAGTACATACAGCCTGATAGAAGGAGAAGAAAAAAAAAAAAACCAAAACCAAAACTTAAATGTCTGAGTCTAGTAGCTTGGCTACTTCTGAATACATACCAGGATACAGCAAATTCCTCCTCCCCCAAAAAGCATGATGAGTCATATACTATAGCACAAGCCCACAGGCTATTCTTTCTTCTTTTTTTTGTTTTGTTTTGTTCTTAAAGTTTCTAAACCAAAAGTTTTACAGCATTAAAGAGTAAACAGCTTCAGGATAGTGCAAGGAAACATAAGAAAGCTTAAACTAGGGGCGATTTTCCCATATGACCACCTGTGATAGTACCAAAAAAGCAAAAAAAAAGTCAATTTCTTGAGGAAGAAGGATTTTTTTTCTCTTTCGTTGTTTGGATTTTCATTCTCTCCATTTATATGAGGAGCTACTGTTACTTAAAGGGTACGCACTGCAATTGCACAAATAGCTTCTACTCCATCTCCTTCAGAGGCAGTTTGTAAAAAAGACGACCAATAAACCAAACAAAACACCACCCCCCTTACCAGCTTGAAAATTTTTATAGTAAAGAATATCATTTTGATCTAAAGAAAGCATTTTTGTAGTTGCAAGCAGAGTAGCATGCACACAAAGTCTGAGGGACATCCTCTTGCAGATATCAACTACAATTAGAATATAGAAGCATTTATCAGGAACTTCCAGAATTTTAAAAAAATTAAAATAAAAACCTGTATTTCAAGAAAGTGTAGTACAATCACATTTTAAAAATAAAGTCAACATCATGATGGAGGAAACCACTATGAAACTGCAAAGCTTTGAAAATTTATTGAAGAACTAGAGAACAGTAACGGTGAAGTAAGTCAATTCTTTCTCTTTAGAGGAAGGAATCCAGCTCCGAGCTATGGTTAGGATATAACTGTAGTAGCAGTTCCCAAAATACAAGCCTTAATCAACTGAGAATTTCCTTAGTCAATTTTAATTTGGTACTATGAGAAGACGGAAGGCTGATTATAGCTTCTGTTATACCACAACATCTCCACATGGATTTCCCCACATTTGTAATGCTGCATGTCAGACCAGGGAAGCTGAGGCTACAACAGCTCGGATCCAACCTGCCCACACATTTATCTAGATCACTTGCCCTATTTTCTTTTTCTGCCACTCTGTCCTCTGGAGGCTTCATGGTCCCTTCCCAGTCCCTGGGCTGGAAGGACACCTCTTACACGACAAAGTGCCAGCACCCTCCCCATCGAGTCCGCAGGGCAGATCTGCTCAGGTCAGTGCGTGGGACCACCTGTGACCACCGGGTCACAAGTAGGGGCTGTCTCAGCACCCATCCCATCCTACAGCCAGGCATCTTCCCATCCCACGACCAAGATGGTGGTGTACCCCACCCAATCACTAGGTATTTATTTACCCATGGAGAAATGCCTACACTTTGTTACTGTGATGGAAGCACTGCTGGTCATGCAATGGAAAACTCCATAACAAGTCTTGGAAAAGACAAAAGATCAGGCACAACTGAATTACAGAGCCTGAATCTGGTGGTAAACAGTTTGACAGTTACGAGGAGAAAGAGCAGAGAGAGGACATTAGGCTTGGAAGAGAAGGAGGAGGAACAGTCTTAGAGACATTCTGAACTAGGTTTGACTCATAATGTATTTAACTAAAAGGAAAATACAGCTTAAAAAAAAGAAAAAAGGGAAAATCCCACACTAACTTTTACAGAACTTAGCTATCAGAATGTTACTCAGTAACTAACACCACTGCCTGGTTATCTGAATGCAGAATTTGACCAATGCAGAAAATACCCAGGCAAGTAACGTGGGCAATTAGAAATGAACGACTGACAAGCAATCCTGAGATATTCAAGTATGATCAGCATCTGTTAAACATGAAAGGAGAAGGGAAGGTGAAACAGCACCATCACTATACTAACATATTGTTAATATCAAGCTGTGATGTCACTTGTGATGTCAAGATGTGGACTCTTATTTGTACATGCACTCAAAAAATGTAACATATTCTGAGCTTTGTCCTGGGAAGCCAGAGTTCAGAGAGGAAATGACTTCATTTGTGCCCTTACTAAGCATGAGTCCAACAGTCTTAAATTCACTGTGAAACTAGATACGATACATAGCAAGTCCTGCCTCTTCTTAAAAGCAAACCTCAGAAAGAGTATGTTGTAAATAAAATTAAATAGAAACGTACCAGTCGGATGCATGTACATTGCTCTGTCTTGCCGACACACACAGAGATATGCACCAGAGCATCAGAAAAAGAGTTGTTTGCGAGACATGAGCAACAAGCTTATTTCCACAAATGACATTGTTTCAAAAACTTAAGCAAAACTGCTATTTCAGTTGCTTGTCTGTAATCAAGTCACCCCGAACTGACATTGGATTAACTCACAGGTAAAATTGTCTTTCCAAAAATTAGGTTTTGTTAAACTATGTATGTATGTACATATATACACACACAGAGCATCCTATGCAAAATACATCTGCAAACGTCTAAAGGGGTAATATTTTTCTGTTCATTCCCTATTCCCCTTTGGACTCTCAGCTGCTGTTGGCACCTACTGCTCTTTCATGTTTCAATTGCTATTAAAGTTATAGTTACCATTGGAATTACTGTCATGGATCAGCTCATTACAAGTGGGTTGTCCAAATGCTTAACGATAATGGTTGTAGTAATAATAACAGTCTCTGCTGCAAGGAGTAAAATTTAAGAGCATTTTTCACATCTGTATGGAGACATGCCATGAGTTTCTATGCAAATCACACTAATCTCAGAAGCCACGAAGCAGGTGAGTTCGGAGTCACACCAGCCTAGCATCACACTTGAGCTAAACGTCTTGTCTAAAGATGACCAATTCTGTCTGAGAGCGCAGCAGAGACAGCGGAGCAGTGCCTGCTCTGTCTGCAAACACCCTACCAGAGTCGGAACGAGAAAAGCAGCAGCTGCTGGGCACAGCTGAGCCGATGGGGAAGCAGAGGAAGAGAGTGGGGCTGTACCAGCCAGCATGACAGGTTAAGCTTAGGGGGAAAAGAAAGAAAGAAAGAATTTTACTTATCAAGTTCCCAGTCAACATCATCTACCACCGCCTTCCTGTTCCGTTCAGAGCCAGATGATTACTGTCATTTTAGTTCGACTTTCCATGCTAGCACAAAATCAACTCCAAGAGGTTTCTGAGTACCCAGAAAGCAGCAATCCACAGCGACTTCCAACCCCTGTTTGCTTTGATGAAGCAATCCCACTTAATGAAAAGCTAGGATGGTCGCAGATTACAACAGGGTGACATTTGTGAGAAGGGCTCTCTCTTTTACTATCTCAGATTGTCTAAAAAGTTATCTCATTTCATAACTAACCTTTCAGAGCGCTGAAGGTATGAACACACATATATTCTCACATAACAAATCTAAAAGTTAACAGTGGGGAACAGCATCTTCAGAAGAAAAAGAGGTTGTAACAAGATTTTCAGTGGCAACAGGAAAGAGCAGCCAAGAGGGACACACAGCAGCATCCTTTCAGCCAGCAGTCAGGTAACTGATCAGGCATCAATGTATCTCCTCTTCCACCACCTTGTCTCTCACGTGAAGAGTCTTACCTAAAGGCTCAGGAAGACAACAGAGCAAACAAGCTGTGCCTACAGCAGAAATAATCAATCATTGGAATAACTAGTAACAGTAATTCTGATAATCAATAATCAGAAATGTGAACTTTAAACGACTCGGCTGCACACTTGCATTTTATCTTTGTGTCCATGTATAAACTTTCTTAAGGCTAAATTTGGGGGTGTGTGGAATTTTACCTTAATACAAAACGTCATGTCAAAATTTACTTTGGTACTCAGTCTTCTGAACTGATTAAACTACATGCAAGTCAGTTTTATAAATGCATAGCTCTGGAAGAGATGTGCTATTACAACAGGTCTATAAACATGCTTTGTTAAATACTTACGTGGGCTCAGCACATGGGCAAATTCATAAATAGTCTTGCTAACTTCCTTCTTCCTGATGACCGATAACGAGAAGAGGAAAAAGAAACAGAGATTCTTAAAAGAATGGTCTAGACAGTTCAGAAATAGACTCTGTGCCCTTGCCAGGTGCAAGGGAAACTGGAAAAGGAGGAACCATGGTGCTTACTAAAAACAGGCTGTTGTTTTCACTGTATTTTTTCATCCTCCCTCAACCCTCTGGATTTCAGCAAAGAGATTCATACCCATGCAGCACCCAAAGAAGGCCACCTCATCCCAAGGCTTAACTGGGAAGTACCACTGACAGGTTTCCAGGTGGCCTTCATACAGTGCAAAATCCTGAACATTAGGAGTATCTGTGATGCAAAGTGGCCAGAGGTTTCAGAAGCTGAGATGTCTTCAGGGCTTTAGCTCATCCTTTCCCCCCCTTTTTGTTTCAATTAAAAAAAAATAAATAAATTCTTTTTGCTTGTTTGCTTGCTTATGACACAACCTTGATCCGGGGAAGCAGTTAAAGGTAGCAAGGGAAATCATACTCCCTCTTCCCTGTCTTCACTTTTAAGAGAAAATGACAAAGAACAGTTCTTAACTCTTTCAAGTCAACGTGCACAGTCTGTGCACTCAAGATGGCATTCCCTCAGTGGAGACATGTACAGTTAGATAACATCAATTTATGTTAAATAAACTTAAAATAGAAATACATACAATGCTGGTTTTAGACATACTAGATAATGCTTTCACACAGTCTGGTTTTGCCTTTTTTTTTTTTTCCCTAGTGCGTGGGAGATATATTATCTCACGTTTTAATGGATGTGGTCATTTTCTCTCTGTGGTCAAGTTTACAGATTCTTGCAGGTTCTGTTCCCAGATTTGGGGACTCTACATTTCCCTCAAGATCCTGGGTCAGCACAAATCTGTAAAACTCCATTCTGCCAGTGAGCCTTCACAAACCTGCAGTGACCGAAACTAGAGAGGGCGCAGGGACAGCGAGGATTGCTGCAGGAATATTTATCATGCCATGATCTGGGATGTTAAAAGATTCTAGTTGTCTAAGAAGAGGGCTAACGCTGCACACACACACGGCATCATAAAGTAAGGCTGTGGCCATCAGATCATATTATAGCTAGAGTAATTCCAATTTATAATATTGATTACAATTTGCTATAAATTTAATATAAATTACTATATGCTTAACACCACCAAACTTCTTCCAAGTTTGTAAAAACTAACTCCTCTCAGCTCTTACCAGCAGCTAGAAATTTAGAAAGCTAGTACTGTGGAGAGACAAAAGATGAATTGCTTTTTATCTTCTCTTCCCAAAGTTTTAAGTTATTCTACTGCAGATACGAACACAGATGTGCAAGTCAAAACTGCTAACGTTAACAAGCTCCTAAAGTCTGAACTGCCGTAACCTGGATCTACTTGATGCTTCTCCTGTCACAGCCAGCATGCTGTTTAACTGCTCCTCTCCCAGTCTTCCAGCATGTTGTAAATCTGGCAAGTAGCTAAACAGTCAACAAAAGACACTATACGGAAGACAAAAAGAGATTACGCTTAAAAACACCAGTGCGACTGGAAATAGAGAAAGCAAGCCTGAATTTAACAGGCTAGGTTTCTGGTTTGGGACTATTTTTTCTCCCCTCTTCCCTTAAGTTGATGGTATACCTCAGCTCTAAGTTCTTCGCCAGGGCACACCACCACAGCCACTGTCAATCTCTGGCCTTAATTTCCCACAGCATGCATACAAGTCTCTAAACTCAAAAGCATAACAGTAGGAAATATCAATGCTGGGTAGAGTACAGATCTGATGATACAAACTACAACTAAATGCTTAGCAATTTAACAAGTGACAGCAACTACCTAAACACATTCAGAAATACCTTACAATGCACGTGCACGGAGGGACATTTTCAGAAGCTTTATAAATAGCCAGTTTCTTGTCATGTCCATTCTCCAAAGAGCTACTGTTAAAGGTTCCTGTAAAGCACTGCACACACAAGCCAGATGAATTAAATGCTGCAGCCAAAGGTTATTTCCCCCCGCCCCGGCCCTTAGAAGCAACCACGCGTACACGGCTGAACTGTTGATGCAGTTTGCAATGCTGCTGGGAAGAAAAAGGAAAGAACAACAGTACACTCAGCCAATCTTCCTCTTCTTACTACACCCATTTTAAGACAGTAGAGAAATAAGAGCGCCTATAGATATATTAGGTTAATTCAAATAAGCTCGTGTTTTACCTGTGCAATAAAATTCAAGCAAGAAGATAAAGGAAAGGAAACAATAAAAAATTGTTGAATTGGGAAGAGTATTCTTGTTCCTCAGAAGAATATCTAACCTTATTTAAAAATTACAGCTGCCTGAGTTTTGATTTAATGGGCATAAAAAGTTATCATAATGCAAGAATTAGACTTTAAAAAAAGGGCAAATGGGGCTTATTGGCCTAATACCTCCACCTGCTTGGCCTAGTGAGTGGAAATAACTCTTATTTTCTAAATTGACAATAAACTATGCATGGAATTTAGTTTTTAAACTGAAAATCATCTCAAGCACAGATTGAATTCTAACTTTGGTCTAAGGTGTCACACCACTGTATTTATTTAAACCGTTAACATCATATGAGGAAACTCAAGGCAACAGCATTTTCACAAAGCAGGCTTACAGAAATAACCTGAGGTAATAAAACAGGGTAATGCTGAAGGAACTAAAGAAAAATCTTTCCAAGTCAATAAAATCTTACACCAGACTTGCAACCCATCCCACAAACACCAGACTTCCTTGAAAAGCTGGTATTCATCATCCAAATCTCAGGCTGCAGAGAAACGTCATGTGTAAAATTAAACATTCTGGTATCACATTGACAAAGAAAACAGAAAAGGGAAAAAAAGATTTTGACCCAGCAATCGTCCCCATGCTCCTGACCAGTTACTTATTCAGCCAAGCACGTAATCTAAGCATCCCCAATACCACTGCCGCACTTCTGCTGCTAGTTACCAGAGAAATTACATTTTGGCACTTAGTATGTAGGTCTGTAATAGATGATCTCTTCTGTTTCAGAGATCAAAATTCCGCAATGAGTATTACTGCTCAAAGATAAGAAATCATGACTTGCAGTCACATCCAACTCAGTCGCCTTCCTGCCAGGTGTCAGACTGCTGCAAGTCAACCGTCACGACGTCTTTCGGACAGACCTGACGTGTGCAGCAAGACGAAGCAGCCCCCTCCCAAAATACAGTGCTCAGAATGGCACTTCAAAACCTAAGAGAAGCTTCTGATAATTTGGAGTTTAATACTCAGAATCAGAAATCTCTGGCAATTCAACACCAAAACCAAAAAGCAAATGAGGTACTGAAGTGCTTCTGCACCTGGAATAGGAATATCAGGAATGAGGACGAATACCGATCATGCACACAGCTCCTTGCATTTCTAGTTCTTCGTGTCAGTACTTCACTTAAGGTTTCGTATTTTTTCAGTCAGATCCGAGAGTTCCTGAAGCACTGCTCACTTCTAAAATGCATGAATTGGCTTCCCTGGAAATAGCACTCAGCTGGAAAAGAACAAGAGTCATAAAAGTACAAACTGCACCAGGGAATAAGAGAAAGAAATCTTTTGTGCTTACATTTTGAATTTATGAAGCACTTTGTTATCGTCAAGATTAGAATAGCATAAGAAAATCTTGGTGCGCAGACTGAAAAGAAGCCAATTTTGGCAGCCTAGTTTTCCTTTTATTCTTTCATTCTACCATCTTCTCTACCTCTTGGTCATTCCTTCCCATCATCCATACCTTTAATCCATACTCCACTGTCCGCATCACCTTACAGAACCACGAGCACTCTGGCCACCCTGACACTGCGTTATCCTGTACATACGAAGCAGTTCAGTTTTACATATAACCAGCCTAGAGTGGTGGAAGACATGCGTTATCCAAAAGCCTAGACACTTCCAGAAAACTTTGCTAACAGCCAGTCATCATTGCCGGAGAAGGATGTGCTGATTAGAACATGCGTACATTTTTGCAACCTCTTTAAAACATCTTCTCAAGAGCTCCTTGAGTTTTCATGAGGAATAAAATCTCCCCCTGCTTTTTTCAACAAGAGTTTTAAATCTACTGTTGCCTTCAGGTAAGGTTTTCTACAGCCAAGGGCGTAACATTTCCTCACGTTGTTACTGATGCTCTAATTATGAACGTAGCATTTGCCCTGGAAATAAAATAGGAACTCACAGATTATATTATCCAATGAGGCCCTTTTTTCCCCTCACTTGTTTGGAGACTATCCCAATTAAAGCCTAACACACAGGTTACAGTTCATGCCCACCTGGGGCTATACTAACAACAGCAGATTTGCACGTAAGTAAATACATCACATTTCTATACTGTCACAGCTTTTGATTGATGGGGCATGTTGCCATTTTGCAGTGAACTCAGTGAACTGCAGTGATGCTCCTGTGTTTTTTAAGCCCAACCCATGACTACATGGAAACCTCAATTTCACATTTTGTTTTGCCTCTTAAAGCAGGGTCTGAGCCCTCAGAATTGTGCAGAGATGTTTGGAAATATGTGAAAGTTTAGAAAACAAAAATAAAAATCAAAAGAACCAACAAGTGCATATTTTTTAAATCTACCTCTGTATTTTGCAATCCCTCTCATGATTTCTGGATGCTCCAGATTAGGCAGTCTGGCTGCAGAGGAAGGAATTTAACAGAAATTTAAAACGAAGAGCTATGGGAAGCTACAATAAGGATGTAAATACATGCAAGGCTTCCTCTCTGTCAGTGTGGACTGTGCTACACTCATTTGCAGACCTTTTGATTTAAAAGACAGCTGGAAAGTAAGATTTTTCTAGGGCTCATGAGTTATGGAATTAGTTCGCTGTTGGTTTGGTCATTTGTGAATCTTGTGGACATGCTCCCAAGTACTGAGGGAAGAAGCAACCGAAGGCCTTCTGTTATTTATAGTGTTTGAATGGGAGAGTTCTAGCGTACTACATCTGAAAATGGATATTTACATAGTGGATCAGTTTTGCCATGAAAATTAAACTACTTAAAAGCATGAGAAATCACAGACTGTGTATCTTTTAACATACAACCAGAAATACACATCACTGCAGTGTTGATACTTGGAAAAAAAAAACACAAAACAGCCACCACCACAAGAAACCACACATTTCACTATCAGACCATGGTTCTACATACATTTATGTCCAAACATATCCTTATTCATGCCACCCTAAATAAGGCATATGCATTCAGGAAAAGAAGTTACAAATTGCTGCAATCCTGGAACCTACAGTCTACTTCACACAGTTCAGATTATTTTCACTAAAGTGAAAATAAAGCACAGGAAGCTGAGACTATCTCAGTGCTTTACAGACCATTCCAAAAAGAAACAACTAAGAAAGGGAGAAAGGGTTAAATCCTGTCTCTAGTTCCGCACCCATTAACACCTGCTGAGCACTGCTGACTGCAGGATCTTCAGATCACTCTACCATGTTTCACTGTTTCATTAAGTGGCAACCTACGAACCGCAGTCTGGCATAGCTGCATTGGAAGAAAATACATCCTTAACTCTTGCTGTCAAAACCCCAACCAACCTAACAATGCATATACATACATGAAATAAATAACCATTCCATGTTCTCTGAATGAGCTACTGTTTCAAGTCCGAGTGTCGTAGTCCACAGTCAACTTTACTTCAAATTTAGCTTAGTGTATACATTCAACTTAAATGTTATGAGCTGTTCTACCTTTTTGAGATGATGGGTGAAGTCTCTTTGAGTAATACGCCTTACACAAATGTGGTTCTCAACTTCCCTGCAGTCCATGGTCAGGTTAACTCTTTCCACAAAGCACCTAAACGTAAAGTCACTGTGGATAACAAGTTGTACTAAATACAGACGTAACACAAAGAATGTCACTACATAACAAATAAATTTTAATAAACACACCATCATAAAGGGATGGTGTGCCATGTTCTTCCAACCCACCCTCCACTCCACAGGATTCTACATCTTCCTCTCAGAAATATTAAAAAAAAAAAAAGCAGCCTGAAAAGAATCTCTAGTTATTTGCAAAGTAGATTCACTGAGGAGTTATTTTGGATTGACACTAGCATCACATTTCCTTCTGACACTCCACATTTTACTGTATTTAATCACAATCGACGTTTATATTGCATAACTTTGATACAGATCAGATAGCATGTCACCGCTCTGACATTATACTCAGTGTAGACTGTTTCCATTTCTTCTTAGGATAACAATTCAGTCATCAAATGTAATATTAAATAAGATTTTAAGACAGCAGATGGCATCACTTAGTTAGTTTTCACTGTTATACATTGACCATTTACTCTTCAGCATAATCCATTTTTGAATATTAGTAAATGGAGCTCTACAGACAGCAAAGAGACATTTCAGAAAATTAAAAATAAGATATTACCATTTTACTCATCTAGTTGCCTTGATCTGTATTGAGTTTCATACAGGCATCTTAAAAGGGTCCACAATTTCCCACAGCTGTGGTTGCCCTTTTTTGATTCACCAGACACTTCTGAGCCCCTAAGCAAGCCTTCTGCAACCAGCTGAAGGCATTTGTATCTTCACTAGATCAGCGAGAGCAATGGCTGGCTTTCAGCAACCTGGCAGCTGTGACTACAGCTTAGTGGGAATTTATAGATTCTTTTCATTATCTGTTCCCACTGGGATCACTATTAGAGCTATGTCACACCACAAGGCACAAAATCACAACATATTTCAAACCAGTATTACAGGAGTTGCTCATTCAACAAATCAAGAGTTGACAAAAACGGTGAATGCTAGAAAGGCTCTTCATGCCCATTCAGCATCACACGGGGAATAACAGCCAGGATGAAAATGGACCTGGCTCTAAGTTTTGCAAATGGCTGCAAAACAAGATCTGCTATTCAATCTTCCTTCTGCAATTTTTTTCTTGACGTTCCTTATATAATATATAGGATGACATGAAAAAAGGCAGAAAGATAAATTTCCTTTGTGTATTCAGATGATATATAGATTCGAAAAGGTGAACTATAAAAAGATAGGTGTCTGCACAGGCTCAAACCACTATACAGAAAATGGGAATTCAGAGCAGGCAACGTACCAAGTCATTTTTCTGATCCCTTTTCAGAAGGATAACAAAAACACTATGTTCTATTCAGGGTATTTAGAAAGTGGCTGTCACAGTAGTTTGTAGGTGTGCAGCAAGAGTTCGTGACCAAAAAGGTGTATTTTCCATGTGCCATTCAGTTAGAAGGAATGCAAGAATGCGCTGCAGGGATCTTGAGTTTAAGATGACATTACGATGGATCTCCTTTAGCAGGCTGCATGGCAAGATTTGTACATTCAAAGGTGGTGTAAACCTAGTCCAGAGGTGGTCCTGTGCTGGTTGATCCCTGGTTCAGTTGCTAAGTGACCCCTCCTGATCCGCACACTATTCCACAGCGTTCTCCGGAGGGGAACGGGAGGTTCACGACAAACCTCGCGTGCCAGAGATGCGTGGGAAACGGGGAAAAAGCCATACAGAGAAGGGAAGAAGTACGCCAGAGGACAGGAGGAACACTCTCCTCCTCACCCCCCACCCTCCCCAGCTCAGCTTTTCTTTATGCACTCCTAACTTCTTCTCTGGTCTTGCCTTTTGAAAATCTACTCGGAGAGCCACGCTGTATGTACTGCCTGAACTCGGAGAAGGCAGTCTCACAGAATATTTAGCAATTCTTCAAAGGATTGCTAGCAGTTTATCCTTGCTTGATGGGTAAGTGCAAATACCCACCAGTATGCATGCTTAGCATTTAGCATGCATTTGCTAGCAGCCAGGAGCTTGACCTCAGCATCTTCTGTCTGTAGTAGGAGACTTTCACTGAAAAATGAATTACGAAAACCAACAGGGTAAAGCAATTTTTGAAAAAGCTATCAATTTCTCCAGAAAAGAAAAAATTACTATAGAGAATACAGAAAACAAACATTGGAATTAATGAAGAGGTTAGAAAGTCTTTCCATTTTATATCTTTGTCAAGATCTGTTTTCTCCCTCGGTGTTCAGATCAGCACATTAGCAGTGCACTACCAAAGCATTCATCCTCTTTCTGCTCTCAACCTGGAGCAGAAATAAGCTTTTTCAGCCACTCAGAGCATGTCATTATACTTCTGAAAAGCTAAGAGAGCTCCAAGGGCTGTGAGGAACAGAGGAGGGAAGAAGGGAAGGAGTCAACCTCTGATACAATAAATTACAGAAGAACTCTCAAATCTTTTTTCTTTTTATGGAAACCATCTTCTAAAGTGTTGGCACTGTATGCTTTAGACAATACTTTTTTTTCCCCAAGGGTTAATTTTTTTCCCCAATTTGCTAGTAATCCAAATTGGATATAATTTTTTTCTCCATACTAGAAAGAATTCAACATTGCAATGCAACAATAATGTGAACCCAAACCAGCAGCGCCATTACTAATGCCATGATAACTGGCACTTATACTCATTGTAGCCATATGCTTAGTCAGTTTTGAAATACATACCAGTCCAAAAGATGTACAAGACTAAATTCCTAGAAGCCACCAAAGAGTCAGTAATGTTATCTATAGTGAATACCACTACCACAGTGACAAGATTTAAACGATACAGTTGCCTTCAGTAGCAGAGGTTCGCCTCAAGGGATCGTGCCCTGTCCTATCTTACAGCTGCAGCTTCACAAAACAGACGATACGGACACAGAAGTGAGAAACCACACGGCACTAACTCAGGAGGTCTGTACTCAGTGTCACAAGTGATGTGGGGTAGACTTCAAATTTTAGGTGAAGCATACACATTTAAATATCAGACTGTATTTTAACATAACTTAGAAGTCTGAAATGACACCTAGAGGTCTAGCAGGGCTTTCTAAAACAGAAGTCAGTTGCCTAAACCCCATTGCAATCAGTAGTTATTAATTCAGCAGTCATTTAAACACTGTAAAATGCTCCTGAGGACTTCTCACACATTTACATGCCCAGGTGTTTCCAAGTATCTGGCCTCTAGGTACACATGAACTGGAGCCCTTTAAGCTTCCTCAATACTGAAGCCATTCTGCCCCGTTTGATGAATTTTATGGGAACTGAATCTCATAATCAAACTATGTATTATATTCTTTAGGCAGACACAAATACATAAACAGAGAAAAAAAAATTTTCTAAAAATCACAGGGAAAGTTCCGTAGACAAGCCCATGGTATTTCACATTCAGTTACAGCAAGCTTTGGAGCCAACTCATGTACATAAAGCATTATATTCTCCCCAGCTTACTTCTGCCAGGGATTAAACACATCTCCAGAGCCCCACTAGTTTCTACGACGAACCCGGGATTCACTTCATGATTTACCTTCCTGCACCTTCAGAATTATTTCCTTCCCAAATCCTCCTTCCCCTTCTTCTGGATTAGTCTTCCCAGCAAAATTCTGAATTTAAACAAACAGTGAGAACGGATGGTTTCTCAAGCAAGTAACAATCTACTTACACTTTTAGCTCAATCTCAGCTGTCCTAGTGTGTTTGCAGACACCTGTGCACCAAATGCCAACACACTGGTTGTCTCCTCACTTCCTCTAATAGGGTGCAACTCTGAAAACCTGAAAAATTACCTCCTCCTTTCTGTCTTTTGCAATGCTTTTAAACTGGTGGTGGGAGGAGCAGAAAGTCTCCTTATCTCGTCGTGTCAGAAAAAGCTAAAACTCCCCATCAGAAGTGACTCACCAACATTAATCATATATACACCAGATTGAAAGGCACTCAGAACATGAAGCTTAAATCCCATCCTCAGTTAAGCAAATGAGAGGCAAATTGCTCAGCACTACCACATTAACTGGCATATCTGTACAATTCTGCACAATGGAGCTGATGAATAAAAATTTATTGTTTCTAGCACTGAACTCTTATAGAGGAGTGCTGCTGAATCTTTTGGAAGAACAAACAGCTGAGTAACGTGCGGCTTCCTTTATTCTGAAATGAGTAAGTGCCAGTGTAAAGATTTCTGTATACAAGACATTCGCTTCACTTACCACCTGGTTTATGCATTAGAATAAATATCCTTATTGCTTAACCAAGCAGATGCACATCAGAATCTTCAGTAACCAAATTACACTGCAGCTTGAGATACTGCATCTTCTGTTTGCTTCTCACTGGGAGTAGTGAGCGTTTTTATTCAATACTACTAAATCCAAGTACAAAAATTCAGAGTACTGTTTAGATTCAAGATTACAGCTAAATGTTGGGGGTGAGCGAGGTTGAAGAAAAAAAGAGAAAAATAATAAGAAAAAAATCCTACCATCTCTGAAATGTAGCTTGAGAATGAAAGGATTTGTTTTCTTATTTAAAAAAAGATAATAAAGTCACATTTGGAAATATATACATCCTACTGAATCTACAAAACAGGGAATTTTCCCATTCATATTATGTATGCAATACCGCTCTATGCTCTTCATAAAGTGGACTCGGGCTTTTTGCCTTTCTGGTGTTTTCAACTTTGCCTAATATTAACTATCCAGCTCCCACAGGACTACACTCAGAATTACTCATGAAGAATATTCTATCAGCCATAAAAACAACAGTATAATTAGAAGAAGTGAACTACACTCCTCCTATTTTTCAGGGAAGTATTCTAATGCCCAGGAACTAGATTATGATCTGTCACGGTTCTGTAAATTCAGGATAAATCAAATGTCGCTCTAACATTACCTTGGCATAACAGAAATCAAGGCTTCATTGCAATAAAGTGCTTGAGCTATGGCCAAGTTAACAATTTCTATTGGTATTTAATTATAGTGTGTTTCCTAAAGCTAAGGCACAGTTTTAGCACGTGGAGGGTTACTCTGAGCAAGAGACTTGTTCTGTTCAAATCCATGCTCATCTGACAAATAGTTTTAATACGTAGCAATGTGTGACAGAAGACTGGCCAAGGATGTAAACTTAACTCCCCACTGAAAGTTAAAGAATATCCAACCCAGAAATCATAACTACCACTATAAATAATAAAAATACTTAAGTACATCCTACTTGTATTTTGCAAACATAAGAACAAACCCGTCAAATTCCCTTCCGGGCAGATGTATAAATATACAACAGTCCTGGTCAAAAAAAATGGGATCTGCTACACTTGCCACATTTCTACACCTCTAGAGGAAATGTTTGTATGACCTCAAAGCTTCAGTCTGTTCTAGTTCCTCATATGACAAAAGAGCTTGCTGCTTTGGATAGATCGCTTGTGCTGCTTCTGGTGTTCCCCCTCCCAAATCTGAACGGTGAGTAAGTCTCCAGGAATGAGTCAAATTATAATCTCCCTCTCTATCACACGGAGTATGGCTTTTTGTATAAACATGCTGCCTCCGAATTAGGTTACAATCCATCTTTCAAGTGGATTGCTGATGAGCCCCCATCCTTTGGAAAAAAAAAATCAGTGGTTTGAGTTGGTCATCCAAAAACCAAGGTACCTCAAACCACTGCTCACTCCTGAGACACTTGGGTCTGCCTGTACATCATTCAAGAAAACAAAAAACCAGAAAGTAGAATCCCCAACTGACCATGATGCCACATTTAAAGGGTCCCTATTAATGTCAGTAAATTAAATTAAGTTAGCTAGTGAGAAAAGAATGAAGTGGGGGCTACCTAGCAGGGTGGAGCTGCTGCAGCACCCCACTATAGACCCCAGACCTTCTCTCCCTGTTGTATATGCACAGAAAGAGAACCTTGCCCTAAAGGAAGCTCACATCAATCTTTCAGCAACTGTCAGCAGGAGCAGGACCACACTCATTTGTTCTGCTGTCACGTCTTGTTTATCAAAGTTTTTCTACTAATGTCTTAGCTGGCAAAAAGGCTCAGCAGAAGGAAAGCCTTTCCATGAGGGTTAAGCAGAGCCCGACTCAGGTTCACAGCTTTTCTCATGCAGTTCCTGAAGGTATTTATTTTGCTGATTCAGTCAGTGCTTCGGTAAAGCAAGAAAGTCAGAAGCACTCTGATTTTTGACTAGGTTTTTTCCACAGTATTTTTAATTGACGCATTCGAAAAAAAGCACTCCACAGAAAGGGCTAGTTTAGAGACATCGTAAGCTGCAATCGTCCCTGAAGAAATCCATGTCCTCAATGTAAAGATTTTACATAGCAAATAACAAGGAAGACTAGTGATAAAGTGGTCGCAATTGCTATTGATGGTCCCAGTGCCATGTTTTAGCATATAAAAGAGTGCAAGACCTCAAAAAGTCCTATTGATAATGTAGAAAAGTTCAGTCTAAGGTATATCAGTCTAGTTGTTAAAGACGATCCTAAAGAGAAAATTAGAAGGTAAGCTTTCATTTCCTACTAGATTTTGAGAGCATAAAGAATGACTGTGCTTGGTTTTCATTTTAAAATTAACACCTCTGCTCTCTTCTGTGCTGAGTTTTAGAAATCAAGTGGGAATAATACCTCGCATCATTTGAGACTTGTGACTATGAAGAACAAATCAACTATTGTTAGTTTGTAAGTGAAGTTTGTACAACATACGCAGCAGATGGAATCCACAGAGCAGCAGAGGGGACCAACCCACATCCACGTGAAGTATCTAGCTCCCTATAATCGCTCCAACTTACACATGGGAAGACCAAGGCAAGAGGTTTGGGTTAGATGCCTACCAGGGACTGTACACAGCTGTTTAAATTCAGGCCAGGGAAACTGCCCAGGCATCTACAGCCTTTCTGGCATGATCACTGAAGTCACAGTCTTGTCAAATGTCCAAACCTCAGCCCCACCACCCCAAGGTCTGCACAGCAGTGATTCAAAAGGGGGAAAGTTCAGAAGGTGATCTCCCAGAGGTATGTCTAAAAGGCCCTGTGCTTACAAGACAGAGGGATGATCATGGCTTTCACTCAAAAATGTGGAAACAGGTTCTTCTTTTATAGAAGAACTTCATGGCCAGAACGCTAAGCAGATGTGGGAATATATTTCCGGGGGGGGG
>NW_009603527.1:62317-71929 GCF_000690535.1 Cariama cristata
CAGGTCTGGGGGTTGTGGCATCTGCTTCTTCCTTCCCAGTGCATAGCAAGCTTTGGCACAGGCTCAAGGCTGTAGTTTCCCCTCCAGAAGAAGCCAAGCATATCAAAAATCTGTTATGGCTCTGCAGCTTGACGTTTCCCTCCCTATTTCAATTCAGCCACAAGGAAACTGTTGAAGGTCAGAAGGGAAACATTTGCAGAGGCAGGGATGGAAGTCCACCACCAATCTCGGATGCAGACCGCACCCTGCTACCCACCGCGCAAGTACGAGGGCATCATTCAAAACCCCGGGCTTAATCCATTCTCTTCTCCAGATGCTTTACAGCAACTGCTGAGAGACAGGCTAGAAAGCAGTATGGAACTTGTCATGCTAACTTTCAAGTACGTTTCTGTACTCTTGTGACTCTAATTCCTCCTCCTTGTCTGTTTAGAATCCTACTGAGGTAACATACACTATAAATAAAACAAATGTCTTTGAAGACGGCCTCAGATGCTCAGGAAGTCCTTTGCAGTTTGTGGTTCAATCTGCTTCCTCTCGAGTTTAATCTGACTTGTTGGCCTATTGAGATCTGTGTGATGCTTCATTAGTCGTACTAAGACCAATTTCCCTCCCATTTAGACAAAATGGGAGTTTTCATCCACGTTATCTGGACCTTTTCATTGATCAGAGAACAAGTCCTAAATTGACAATGTATTAATACGGGGAAAATAGAAAGGGGATGATCTGAATATGGATAATCAGAAATAACACGGTTATCTAAATAGAGAACGCAAATGAAATCTGGGTCCCTTGGAGTCAAGAGGAAGATTTGGTCTTTCACACTTATAATTAATTTCTAGTCTTGTTATGCACACCAAAATATATGCTTGCCTTTGTTTCTACATAATGGCACAAGGGTCTCGGAAAATTATGTCAGCAAATAGGAATAATGACCAGTCTTGCTTCCAGTGTAACACGAAAGAAACAAAAGAAGGATCATGAAGAATTGAAGAAGCAAGCATTGAACGCCTGAAGGGAACAATTCACGGGAAGTTAATGAGTAGTCTCTATGAGACTGAGTAGGAAAGCAATACAGTCAGAGTATGAGACCTATGGAGGAAAAACAGAAAATGTAAACAAGGAGACCAAAGAATAAAATAGGGTGTCAATAATTTAAAAAGAAAAAACAAAGGCATTAGAAAATGAGAACTGAAATGAGCAATCAGATGCAGGAAGGTAGAAAGGTAGAAAATAAAAAAATATCAAAAAGAGTCATGAATCATTTTTTTAAAAAGGTACTATTGAAAAAGAATGACAATGTGCTATACAAAACTTAGCAGCCTGTCAAATTTAAATTATCTTTTCAATTACTAATTAGGCCTTCTCATTGATTCAATGAAATGACAAACTTTCAAGAGTTTTAATGTTACCTTCCGCCCCCTTCATGATCTGCTCATCACACTAGAGAGCCAGAATCCCATCAAAGAGCAAAACAGGACATTTGCTACAAGATAATCTCTGCCCCTTAATTCTACAGGAACCCTGAGTAAATGTCCATCCTCAGTGGAGAACGTGGTAGAAATTTCAATGACATCAGCGGAGCAGGATTTTAGACATGTTCATGACAAATAAGCTTCTCTGAGAAAGCAATCTATCTAAAATGGAAATTATCTTTAATTTTTTTTTTGTAGTCTTGATTGGAATAATCACTTCTCCAGCCATACGAGCACCAAAGAGAAGGTAAGCGACAGGCATTAGCAGGTACACAGCCATGTGACGGACAGCAGCACTACCCGCACACGGCCATACCAAGTTCAGCACATACTCATTCGAAACATCTCCACTTCTTCCTCCTAGCTCTCCAGATTGATTTCTTGTAAAGCAAATGAGACAGAAAGAGGTCAGTTGGCCCAGAGCCAGCACTGTCACCTCTGTGCCACCTTCCCTCCCTCCATGGCACTGGGACACAGGGAGGGCAGGATGAAAGCCAGGCATTTCCCCCGCAGCCTCGAAAGCAGCAGGGGTGGTTAGAGCAGGACAAAGCTGTTACAGTTCGGGCTGGAAACTAATGCCCGTACCAAAGTGCAGAGGAAGATACCTGGAGCTTTGCCCCTGCTCCTTTAGGGACACTACACAGAGCACGGTGTTATTTACAGCTACAGAGAAAGAGTCATTTGCACTCCTTTCACTTACGATGGCTTTCAACTACGTGTGTTTAATCTTAAAAAGATATAAATGAAGGTACATCGGCCACGGGAACATTAACTCATTTCTGTATTACTGCTTTTGCCCAAATTACTTCAACAGGTAGTTTATTCATTTCAGACAGAGTCTTAAGTCTTTTTGCCCAAATTCAGTGGGAATATTTGTGCAATACATGCCACAGTGAAAATGCGTGCATCAAAACCTGGCCCGCTGTCAGCCATATGTCTTTGATGACATTCCACATACAGACAGTAGTGCTTACTCTGGAGCAACGTGGGAAGGCATCCTTTATCTCTTCTTTAATTTCAGTACTTAAGACTAATTCTTTCAATAATTCTTAATGCTTAGTTAAAAAAAAAGACAGTGGGCATAATCTCTTTTAGAGAATCCAGTACTAAATATAAATGCCATTTCAGAATAGACGCTGTGACAGATTAGGTATAATTAATATTATATTGAAAACAGACAACACTGAACTAAATTGATATTGTATATCTAGGGAACTCTGATAAAGTAAAAACTCCTGTTCGCAGCTCTGTGACAACAGAAGGTTTTCTGTATATCGCAGCAGCGCACAAAAGAGCAAACAAAGATTAATTGCTGTTCTCTAAAAAAGCTAAGTCTGAAAGAGACATGCATCAGCTTCTGTGCTCACAGTCACTGAAAGGCAAGGGCAGATTTTACAGAGCAAAACTGGGTTTGAATCTGTAGCAAAAATGCTCAGAGTACCTGAGGTTTTGCTGGAAACAAGAGAAAAGCTCAAATGCAAGCAAACTTCCATTTTTGCAATGGAGAAGGCAGCAGTGAGAAAATTAATCTTGTGCATTAATCTTAGCATTCCTCGCAAGTGACTCAGGCCTCCAGAAGAAACATTCCCACTATCTGGTTGGAAAATGTCATGTTTCCCACACGGAAGGGTGGAGAGGAGCCTGAGCAGCACTGGTTTTACTACTTTCACCCTGATTAATCTGTTTGCAGACCCTTCAGCTGTTCAGAGCCCCAAACTGCTAAGGAAAATAGTTTCTGTTTACCAACAAAAATTAATCTAACCCTCACATGTATAATAAGCTTGAGTCAGAGCATTCCTAAACAGTTATTTAACAATTTATAATTTATTATAATAGTCCTCGGTAAAAGCATCTTAGAACCACAAGCAGCAGCAAAGTAGAAGAGATGCTAATAATTCTGTAGCAATACATGTTTACACACTGAAGAGCTATTAATATATACTTTACACGGTGACAAGCATAAAAAAAAAGTCCATCCAGCAATGAAGAGTAGGAAACACCCTTGGTGAGCTGGAGGAGTGAGAGAGGTCAGAAAGCACCTGAACCTCCATCCTCTCTTGTGCCCGAGCCAAACGACTCCTTAGTTCAGTGAACGCCTGGCTCTGTCAGGAGCGCTGACCGCACACAGCTCTCATTCACCTCAGTAAAAGCCAATGTAGTTACCAACTGGTGAAAAAAAAAAAAAACCAACACACATGAACTACAAACATTTCAAGGTCAGTTTTTTTGCAAAAACGACAGTCAGTCTTGATGCTTCACTCTTAAACCCTCAATGCTTACAACAGAACCAGAGCATCCCACCGGGAAGTACAAGAAGCAACGGGAGTTACAACCGCTCAAAAAGAAGCAGCAGATGTGGGTGTCCTCACTTCTGGGTAATGACTAGCCCCCTCATCCAGGAGAGGTTTGTATCAACGCCAGCTCTCAGCCCGCGCACCCTCCTCAGGATAGATACGAGTGCCAAGGTGGAAATCGCGACATGCCGAAGAGCAAGCAGGAGGCTGGTTACGCCAGAGCTGGGTGCTCAGGGTGCCTGCCCGGGGGGACAAGGTGTTCCCCAGCATCACCACCTTGCACCCACATCCCGCGGGTCCACGGGAGACTCCAGGCGGATTTGAAGACAGGATCGGCAGGACAAGCAACTGAGCATTAAAAGCTAATTTACCATCTTCATAAAACCTATGTGACAGCAAGGCAGAAGACTCAAAAATGCCTCCTGTAGAAGCAGGTAAAAAAAAAAATCCCAAATCTTAACCACTTGCAAAACAAGAAAGAGTTGATATGAAGCAATTAAACTATACAGAACACTTATGGTAAGCAACAGATTGCTATTTATTCATCTTAAAAGTATTTCCCAACACAGATACTCAGCTGAGCTTCTGTTTTGTTTTTTATTAATGTGACATGAAAGTTGAATTCAGAATGGTTTTTCTCTGTTTTTATTTATAGTTGTGGGAACTATTCACAATTCAACTGTGGTTTTTTTACTGTGTCCCTGAATGAAAATTACCATTCCGGTCTGAATAGTTTTTCAGTACCAGCTTAGGTCTTTCAGTAATTGCTTTTTCACAACATAACGTACTGAAAAAGGACTGAGATTATTGAAAGTAATTGTATTGGCAACCAAGGAAGGCAAATTATAAAGAGCAATTTTTTCAAGTTTTTAAAGCCAAGTTCCTCTATTATGAATTTTATTTCCAACTTTCTTCTACTTTGCTTTATTAAATGTTTTATTATATCCTATTGGAACAGAAATGTCGAACAAGGATATAAAATATTCTTTAAGTGTTTTGCCTCTCTCCGGATCTTGCACGTTGGGTTAGTTGCCACACCTCACAGCTCAGCTGAAAAGTTGAAACAAAAAAGCGGAGGCAAAATAAGTTCCAAGAATGCCACCATAAAACATGCAATTCTTTGCTGTTTCAAAGAAACTCAAGGAGCTTTTCCACTTTTCACACTATGGTAGATGATGTAAGACAAAAAGGTGGAATTTAAGTTAACAGATTTCCCCATTTATCTCCTGTATCTCACTGTGGTTTACAAAATCCTTCATCATGTTTGGGTGTTTTGTTGTTAGGGTTGGTTCCTGTTAAGTTTGGCACAGAAAAGGATGAAGTGTCTCCAAGCCATGACCTATTAGAAGCTTTTGTATGAAAAAATAAAATAAAAGCTTGTTACTAGCTAAGTGTTTATTTTAATCTGTCAACAGGTTACCAAGAAAACAACAAGATGAAAGCGAGAATGAAGAAAATTAATTCTAATATATCAGCTACATCAGACTGATGAGTTTTCAAGGTGATTTTAAAAATGAATGCATTCAGAAAATATGTATATTACAGACTTTCAAGTATAAGTGAAACATGAAACAGTTATTTCAAGAGAGAATACAAGACAGGAAGGTTTTCCCTTATGTTCTTCTAACAAAGTTATGAATTCCAATAACTTCCTTCCTGTCTTGTCACCACGTGCTCAACAATTCCACCAAGAAGGTGGGTAAAACAGGCATCCACACTTATTCATTTGCCATTCATTTTTTATTTTCATTCATAGCCCACTAATTAACCTAATCTGAGGACTCCACCTCAATTTACAGAAGTCCAACGGACTGTAAGTTAGGGCAGGTATAATTTAAGATTTGTCATAATGCCATTATTCTCTATCAAAATCTGGGGTTCCTTTGATCCCCATCTTAAACAATGAACTAGAATGCTTAGAATTGTCAATGTTCAAGAAACAATCCTTATATAGCTCCAGACCTTAAAATGTAAAACTTTTAAAGAGCTCTTCGGGTATATTTCATGCTGTCAGTTTGGTTAGCAACATACTGAAAACTTAAGAGGAGAAATATTCTACTGGTCAGGACTACAGACACAAAGCTCTGTCACACAAGATTTATTTTAATCTTTAATGCTGATACTCCAAGAACTGCCCACCTAACTACTTTCATGGTAGATAAAGATGAACAATATAACCCACATACTTTATCACCGTAGTTAACCATTACTCACCTCTTCCATTCAATAAAGATTGACTTGTTGATCTACAAAATCTCCTGGCCACCTATCAAAACACGACCCTCTCGCTCCACTGCTTATTCAGGGATCTTTCTCAGGAGTCATTTGACCTGCTCCTCATTGATCTCATCCCTTTCCCCGAAATACTTCTCTCCTAATCCATCTAATCTGCCTGGATGGGCTCTACCTTCTCCTTTCGCCATTTCCTCCTCTTAGACTTCGTGGCTCTCTTCAACATGTCTTCTTCACTTCCTTTACACCCATACTAGATCCTCGCAATGTATTAACAAAAAAGGAAAATTACTTTGAAAAGAGACACACTAACCTCTTAACTAATCCCACTACTACATTGCTTACCCTGCTTCTACTCTTTTTACTCAAACAGCATTGATCAGTAGTTGTCCGATTTCTTCTTAGCTTGAAACACGGGCGGACGAGGTAGCTGCTGCAGCATGGCCACTGGGTAAACTCGGTGGTAAGAGACAGCTGAGAAGCCTGTGCTCACACTGCAACCCCATAATGAATATGAATTAGGTCACCCTTTAGCGAATAAAGAACAAGCCACTTTTCACGTGTCATGGAGTAAGAGCATTTGTAACGGACAGAAACTACTTAATAGCTGATAATACAGCAAACTAGCACCTGACTTTATTTGGATGTAACTTGCTTACATTTTGAAAACGTAAACTCTTCAGGAAAGCTGTTCTGGGTCTCCCTGTCACACCTGGGACCTTCATAGTATACATTTTCAGAATACACATATTCTACCACTATTAGCTGCTTTACATAGTCAGAGAAATGTAAAGGAATGTTACTGCAAGTGACAACCAAACCTTTTACATGATATGTAATGGAAAACGCAGCAGAACTTATCCAATATAAGATAATCTTCCAGAGACAGAGTCCAATCCACTCAAAAAGCCTTGTCTCTGTTATTTATTTTAACTTTGCGCAATCTTTATTTGTTTTTTTAATGAAGTAGACTGAAAATTAAATATTATTCTCAGAAATAATGCAACCGGACTGCTCTGTAGGTATTTCAGAGCAACTAAGGGTGTTTCATCTCTTTTCTTCTATGACCCTCCCTTATTTGAGGTTTCAAAAGTTATAAAGCCTGTCAGCAAAAATAATGCAATGGTAGGAATATTTTAACAGAAGCACAGAAATCTGCCACTGCCACGTTCTCAGTCATTTTCTTAAAAAAAAAAAAAAGCTACAAGACCTAGAGAACATTTAACAACAAAACTATCATTTGTTTTCAAATACATCTTTCCACACATGCTAACTAGCTCCTGTCTCTCTCTGTCGAGAGGGTATTAGACAACTTGGTAACCAGATGTAAATGAAACAAAAATCAAAAACGGTCTCCAAATGTTCAACCCTGCAAAGGTATGAGTACCTGAAAGGCAAAAGGTTCCCCAGATCCTTAATGCTTAACAAGAACTTTCCATATCTCTTGAGACCAAGCCTAAAAGAGACTTTTATTTCTTGGTGCCAACCCATTTAATAAAATTTTATCTCCTTGATTATGTGTATTCTGGGAAATGAGAGCAGTGTCCTCTCTTTGAATAAATCTTTACTTTTTTGATCCACACAGTTCTCAGTATCTTTTCAGCCGTATATGCCTACAGCTCACTTTGCGTGAATTAATGTGATTTTCCCGTAAAAGCTGACTCGAACATTATAAATAATTGAAAAACCTTAAATAAACTCCTTGGAAAACAAAGCTCAGGATGAGATGGAGACTTTGGGCAGCCACCCCACCTGGCAGCAAGAAGGCAGAGGCCACTGCAGCCACTCGTCCCCAGCACCCCAAAGCTGTGGGAGACTTTCCAAGGCATTGCCTCTTGTAAATATTTTGAATGTCACATTCACAATGAACATAACTGGGCAATTAAGTGCATACCATTATGGAAGCTGCTCTGAGAAGATGCAGGTTTTATTAGAGCCAATGTTTTCTGCTTCCCTGCTCGTGAAAATTCCAGGGCTAGCATATAGCTGAATTTTCACAGTTTTTTCCTCTCATTTTTCAAGCTACAGCACAACATGCATGTAGAACATCCTAAAAATCAGGTGGAAGACAAACGATTTACAAGCACTTCTGACAGCACTGGCCTAAATAAGTTTGTGGTTGTCCCTCAGCTTTCATCAAACAGTGCTAAAGGAGGTCACCTGCGTTTCTCTTGAGCAAGTGAAGCAGCTCCAGACCGACCGCATCCTTCTGCCTTTCTCTCTCTTCTCAGGTCTTGCTTTACATTTGCCCTTACGTACTGCACTCTGCCATTTTCTCGGCCCCCTAGCTCTCCTTCTCCCCTTAAATCCCATGCATGAGTACATCAGCCCTCTCACCTCCCACTCCCACGTGGTGCCATCTCGTTGAACCCATTTAGAAACCCACACACCTCTTGCCAACCGCAGCAGCCTCCGTATGTCCCCGCTTCTCAAACCCTCGTACGTACACAGCCCCAGCCAGGACGGGAGGAGATTGGGGGGCCCAAAGAGAACTGGGTCATCGAGAACTGCTTTCAAAGACAATTAAGCAACACACATTTCCAGCATACCTGCTCTGTGTGTGCATTCACCAGGTCCAGGAAGATAACATGGCTGAGAGAGTCTCTTCTGGCTGGAGAGGCTGTCTGGAGAAGGAATTACAGAGCGAGGACAGGACTCTCCCTCGGCGCTGGGCCCCTGCCAAGACGAGGCAACGGGATGAAAGGACTTGACCTCTGAAACTTGCCTGAGGATTAAACGAGCTTCTTCATATTGTGTACAAATGTAACTGTTTTGATTGTGGTTTGCTGTCCTACTAGACCGCAATAAGAGTTTTTCCTCTCAGCATAAACCAATTACATCACCGGCCCCAACGCGCCATGGGACTGCGTGCACGCTTCCTCCACGAGCGTCCCTCTCCTCTGTGGGACGTGCCACCATCACACCAACCCCTCTTCTCACCAGGGAGGAACAACCCTCCTGGCCCACAGGCAGGTTCTTGCTGGGCACCATCAAGGTCAATATACAGAGAGACATTCTTACGACATGTAAAAATTTAGTATGACGAGGATCCTTCAGAAAATCTCTTTTAATGACCAAATCTCCTCATTCTCTTTCTTAACTTGACTGTCACCAGTGATGTCTTCTCAAAGTTAAATGTGAGGATGACAAAGGGCTGGGCTCCAACACCTTTACCAAAGAAAATACAGATGCATGACGAGAGTTGTTTCGTAGCTTCTAAAACCATTTTAAGTCATGGAGAGTCAAAAGCAGGTGTGATAATACCACTTGACAGAAAACAGCACACTGCCTGAAGAACAAATAATAATTAATCTAAATGACAACAGATGGGGCCAATCTCTTCACCCAAGGTGACAAGTCACAAGCAAAAAGCATTCTGCCTTTTCAACACCCCACCTCAAACCCTCCAGTTAGTTCCACTAACAACAATTTATATTGCCATCGCACACACAAAGGGCTTCTATCGTGCTAGGTACCCGCCTCAAACGTGTCTCACAAGGACCTACCCCTCTGGCTCTTACTGTGGCAAGTAAAATGGAAGCCCAGCCACACACACTTGGCCATCTACCGTGCATAAAGCACATGCTGACTGCTGCCCCTTGAAAGGCCCCACA
>NW_009603528.1:0-3753 GCF_000690535.1 Cariama cristata
GCCCGTGTTTAGGCCCCTGGCCCACTCCGTTCCCCGGGGGATGCCTGCGGAGCGGCTGCACACGCCAGGGAGGCGGCTGAGCTGAGTCAGCCGTGGTGTGGACACCCCTGGGACCACAGGTATGTGTAGGCAGCCCTGCCAGCTCTTGAGGGAGCAGATGCCATCCCTGTGATCTGGGTGGGAAGATGTGCACACTCTGGTTTTGGGGCCCACACACTGGAGTGGGGGGGGGCGAGGGGGAAAGCATCCTCTGACGGTGGTTTGGAACCATCTCTGGGTGCTCAGGCCTGGCCTTGCACTGTTAGGAGGGAGGAGAGCACTTTCTACGCTTCCCTTGGGTATTTACTATCAAGTCCAGGCTGTGGCCAGAGCCTGGCTTTTCATAATAAGCAAAAAAAAAAACCAAACCCCAACCTTGGTGTTCTTCAGAGCTTGACTCTTCCTCCGTTGGGTGGCGAGTTCACCTGCGGGAAGGTTCCTGCACACGCAAGCGTAATGCTGAGATGCAATAATGGCAGGCCGGCAAGGTTTGGGTACGGCAGCTCGGCGTGGGCCCTGCTGAGCACGGCTTGTCCCCATCTGCCAGGCTCCCTCCGCAGCATCGCCCGGCAGCCACCCCCACCGCTTTCTGGACGTGCAGATGCCGCTCTCGCAACGTGCCCGGGATGCACGGTGAGGAGAGCAGGACTGCGGGTGGGAGCTGGACCACGGGCTTGTCTCCAAACGCCTCCGAGCCGTGAGTCCAAGGGATTTCATGGCCGATGAGATTCTTGGGCTCTTCCTAACCTGGGTTCGTTCCTCCGGTAGAGTTCCCAGGGCCGTGGGAAGTTGCGGCCAAGGCTGATGAGGTTTGTGTGGCTTGCAGTGCCTTTAACACTGCTCTCCGTGTGTTTCTAAGATGATACTCCATGTATGTGTGTATATATCTTGTATTAACACATCCTGCTCTTCTGTGTGAGTGTCAAATGGTTTTGCTTTACTAATAAATTTATAGTTATTTATACCTTCCTGTGGGTGTGTAAGATTTCTGGAGCGGGGGCCGTGTGCAGGGCACCGTCTCCCCTGTCTGTCTTTGTGCTCTGTCTGGCTCCACTTGGTAATTTTTTTCTTGTTTTCTTTCTTTCCCCTGAACTTTTTTGATGGAGAAATGATGGTTCATCCGCCTGGTAACCGAAAGTCGAGACGCAGGGTACAGGCGGGCTCCCAGGGGCCGGAAGCAAAAGCGGGCACAGTCTGCAGTGTGGTTTTTGCCCCTTGCTGGAGGTGGAGCGCTCCCTCCCCGGAGTGCAGCTTGCTGCTGGGGCCTCAGGGCAGAAGCAGGCAGGATTCTCTGCCTGCCAGAAAGGAACACCTGTTTTGGAGGCAGAAGCTGATGCATATTGTGCTCCGAGGAGCCCAGCCCCACGCATGACTGTTTCACCTTTCCCAGAGGAGTTGGTTGGTTTTTTTGCATCCCCCCCCCATCCTGTGATAGCAAGAGAGGAGCCCGCTACCTGCAGACGACCTGACTTGCTCCAGCCCACACCCAGGCCAGGTGAGATGTGTGTTTGTCTCCGGATCACTGAAAAAACGCTTCTGGCTGAAGGTTTGGGAAGGGAATGGGATAAAAAACAGAGGCAAGAGTGGGGACAGCAGTCACCCAGGATCCCGTGGCTGGGAGACTTCTCAGTATCCCTTCTTGGCTTGCTGCTCCGTTCAGAGCTCCTTAAATTACAGCGGAGAAGTGCTCGGGAGGAGGAGGAGGGGTGTCCCTGTCTCGGGGAAGGGGCAGGACCCCCTTCCCCTGTGCTGACGCTGATACCGGGTCACCGGTCCCTCCGTGGCTGAGCCCTGGGAGGGTGTTGGTAGCAGCGAGCAGGGTCATGCCCAGTGGCAGACAGGTGATACCTTTCCCAGCTGCCTGAATTTCTTATTCCCGGCTGGATGATTTCCATGGGAAGATGAAAAGTTAAACCACAGCCAATAGTCCTAAGCTGTGCCCGTGTTTGAACTCTGCAGTTTGAGGAAATAACTCCGTGTCCTCAGGGCAGGCAAGCAAACTGCATTGGCACTGCTGATGCTTTGCACGGGCTTTTACTTTCTCATCTTTGATTTCCCTAAATCACAGCAAAGCCATGTAATTTTTGCACGGAGGCCCAGGCTCTGGCTGGGGAAGGATCCGGAGCGGTTGGTGGAAGCAGCGCTTCCACTCGGCACCTTATTACGAGCCCCTAAAGGTCTGCCTGCTTTTCCAGAAGACCTTACCTACTTGGCAACTGTTCTCCGTGCCGGTATCATCGCTGATCTCTCCTGCCTTACCCCACAAACCTAAAAGCTAGGAATGCAAATGAAAGGAGAGCAGAAGTGGATGGAAAATAGTTCTTCAGCAAACATGCCAGGAGTGCTGGCAGCATCGCCCAGGTAAGGAGCAGAACCTTCCCCTTCCCCCCCAGGGTTCCTCCTGGGCCTTCGCTTGCAGAAAGAAGTCAAAGACCTTTGTAGACAGGTCTGGCTCAAAGATGAGCTGTCTCCACAGTGTCCTCGGAGGAGATGCGGGTTTAGCTGTCTGCAGATGCTGCTGTTTTCTGAATGCTGTGGGATTTCACGAGCCTGAGCCTGCAAAAGTCCACTTGAAGCCGTCCCTGCGTCACTTTGCTCTTCCAGGCAGCGCCGTCCTCTCAGGTGGGACCTGGGCAGCCTCCTGCGAGGTGGGACCTGGGCCGGGCTGTGCCCCGAGGGGGGCAGGATTCGGGCCTGTGCCGCTTCCACTGCTGATCCTGCTGCAGGGCCAGCAAGTCGATTTAATGCCGTGCCTGTCCAGGAGCTGTTGCTGCTCCCCAGGAGCTTGCACTGGGGCTATTGGGCCCACCACAGCTTGCTCCCTTTGCAGGGGTGGTTTTTCCTGGCGACCCAGGGTTTTCAAGGCGTTACACAGCAGCCCCCCTGCCCTGCTTTCAGAGCTGAGGCTTTCCTACCACCCCCGGCCCTGGCACAGGAGTCAACGTCCATCCGAGAGCGGGGAGCAGAGGGTTTGCCCCCACCACGGAGGCATGCACTTGGGGCACCTGAAGTTGCTGACAGATTAAACTGAGGTGGTTTCTTTTTTTTTTTTTTGGCTGCTGGAGCATCTCCTGCCCTGGCACTCAGCACCCTCAGCCCCTGCAGCCTGGCGATGGAGGCAGCATCTCAGTAGTGACCATCTCCAGGCTCGTCCTGCTTCCCAAGGCAGGCTGGGCAGGAGCGGCAGTGGCCCACCTGCTCCGTGTAACGATGGCACACGCGTACAGGGCTTCGGGGACGCATCTTGCCTCGCTCGCCCCTTGGCACCACCAGCCAGCGGCTATGCCAGGGCTGGAGGTAGCACGAGCAGCTGGGGAGGTGAAGGGACATGCAGGGACAGCCCTGATCCCATCGTGCTACGGGGACTGGAGGTTTGCGAGCAGGTGCTGTGCCAGCCGTGGGCTGGGGGTCTGAGCCCACCCCAAGGAGGGGAAAACCCAGATGATCGGGGCTGCCTGGCTTGGGATGGGAGCCTCTTCTCTTGGCCACTGTGGAGGGTTTGGTGCTGATCCCTGCTGGGGCAGGGAGAGCTCTGCCAGCTGAAGTTGCGGGGAGCAAAGTGGGGAGAGCTGTGGCTGGGTAATGGTTTTGGTAGCCACGAGGCCTGGGAGAGTGCGGCAAGCACCTTTGATTCATGTTTTTGCCATTAAATTCCGTGACCAATGCTGAGCTGTAGGCACTCCGCTTCAGAGTGAACAGTATCTCAGAAATACA
>NW_009603528.1:3925-8283 GCF_000690535.1 Cariama cristata
GACAAACGCGGGGCCAGGGAAGGAGGAATCGGGTCAGGGGGCTCCGGCGCTGCTCTGAGGAGCTCTGGCCAAAGCCAGAAGCTGGGGCTGGACATCAAGCAGCGAAGCCATGCTGGTACCAGGATTCCAGGGTGTGATTGCGGCCGAGATTAGGGGCGATGGGAAAGGCTGGCAGTCACGCAGGGACGGAGGTAAACGGATCAAGCAGCAATTGGCAGGCTCAGCAAGGGGAGGCTTAGCTCAGCTCGGCACAGATTTGCTGCCTCCTGCCCCAGATCCTCTGGGACTGGGGCAGAGCCACGGGTGGAGCATCCTTGGGCACATCACCCTCAGCGCATCACCCCTGCATCGCCCCGCAGGGTTTCAGCAGCTCCATTGCTGTTCATCTGCACGTCCCTGCGCCCACCTGCCCCTGGGCGAGACAACAGCCTTCCCCGCAGCGCTGCTGGGCTCGCACCCCAACGGTGAGTGCCTGTGGTAGCTTCAGTGGCTCCAGGGATTTGCAGGATACTCAAACTTGCTTGATTTTGGGGTTTCCTTTGCACCGTCTCGCGTCAAAACGGGGCTGGCTGCTGGGAGCCAGGGCATTCGGGACAGCTGGGTGCCAGTAATCCCATTTGCAGGCAGCGTTGGGCTAATCCCCGCAGAGCCCTGTGCGGATTGGGGTGGGTTTGGGGGGTCAGCGGTGAGCTGCAGTGGTCAGGGGTGGCTTCCCAGGGAGGCGGCGGTGAGCGTGCGGGGGTAAGTGGCAGCGAGGGAAGCGGCTGGGGTTTTGGCAGGGCCACCTCCGCACATCACGGAGGGGTTTAGTGCTCCGAAACGGAGCTGGAGGATGAGCTGTTGCAGGGGGACAGGTCAGTGGTGGGGCAGCGATGGAGCAGGTCCATGAGGAGTGATGCTGCAAGGGTGACGGAGCTGGGTAATGTGGAGGGCTTTGATCTGATGCTGGAGGGGAGGGAAAGGCCACGGTGCTCCCTGCTCCAAATGGAGATGGCGGGTCTGCGCCTTGCTTCTTCTGTCGAAGACTAAGGCCCTTTGCCTGCTGGCACGAGCCCCGCAGAGCTGGCACGATGGGTGGTGGCACCGGCCGGGGCCCGCCATGAAGGGTGACGGAGCTGGGTAATGTGGAGGGCTTTGATCTGATGCTGGAGGGGAGGGAAAGGCCACGGTGCTCCCTGCTCCAAATGGAGATGGCGGGTCTGCGCCTTGCTTCTTCTGTCGAAGACTAAGGCCCTTTGCCTGCTGGCACGAGCCCCGCAGAGCTGGCACGATGGGTGGTGGCACCGGCCGGGGCCCGCCATGCGGGGGGGTTGCCTGGTCGCAGCCAAATCCTGGGTCCTTATTCCTGTTTCTTCCAGCAACTAGGGTTCTGGGGACCCACAGATGTTTCTGCCCCTCTCTTGGTCAGATGTGCTGGAGGAATGGCTCCAGCCCTCCACTTTCCTTCCCAGGCCAAGGACAGGCTTAAGCTCCGGGCTTTTACAGCTGCGCAAGCTTATATCAAAGGAGGAGGAGACCTCGGCTGTCACAGGGGGCTTGCTCCAGCCCTGGGGGGGCTTTCTCTGGGCTTGCTTGGGCTTCTTTGGGACCTGGGCTTCTTTGGGACCTGGTAAGGTCCTAAAGCATGGGTGGAAATGCCACCGTGCCACACAGGGCTGCTGGGGTTTCCTTGCTGTTCCTGGGGCTTTCGCAGCTTTTTCATCCCTTATACCTAGTGGGAGGTAAAGGGCAATTTCTCAGTTGGTTTCTGGTCATCAGGTCTCCTGGGAGGTTTTTTCCAGCCATGCTGTCCCACGCTGGGGACAAGGGGCTCTCTAGGAGAGCTGAGCTTGCTGGTGCTGCATCCCAGCCCGGAGTCGCACCGAGGAGAGGGAGGGGGTACCTGAAAAGACCGAGCAAACTGAGCTTGAACAGCTGAATCCTCTGCTTTGCAACATCTTGTTTTTACCCACCACATCCACATCATGCCAGGGCTCCAGCAGCCACCACGTCCCTGGGCCGTGGCTGAGAGGTGATGGAGCAGAGTTATCTCCTGGGAGCAGAAGGAGTCGATAACGTGTGTTGGGAGGTGAACTTGCTCATAAACAAATTCTGCTCAAATTACTGTTGTTTTTCATCCCTTGAATGAAAAATAAGGGGGAGCGTAGAGGACCTTGAGCAGAGCATCACAGTTTTTGTGATCTATCTGCTACGGCTTCATGAGCGCTTCTCCTTGTGCGACCCTAGCCATGGAGGGTTGTGCAAAAAAACCCCTGAATGAGCGCTTACATTTAGGAAAAGCAAGTTTAACTGAATCCTGGAGCTTAAAATAGAGGGCGGAGTTTGCTCATGATAATGGTGAGGCATCAGGGGTCGAGCCGGGTTTGGTCTGGCTGTGCTGCAGTGCCACGCTTCCCAAGGACGTGGAAACAGAAGGACACCGAGGATCTTTTTGGGCTGCCCTGAGGACAACGTGAGCGGCTGGTGCACCCGGTATTCCCTGGGGACTACACGTCACTGCTGCTGGCCTTTCACCGGCTGGAGACCCCTCCTCACTACCTGCAGGCAGTGGG
The DNA here is from genome assembly GCF_000690535.1 of Cariama cristata. Taxonomy (NCBI): domain Eukaryota; kingdom Metazoa; phylum Chordata; class Aves; order Cariamiformes; family Cariamidae; genus Cariama; species Cariama cristata. Next base: position 6,478 of record NW_009603528.1, read on the forward strand.
ATGCTGGGCTGGATCGAGCGGGTGATTCCCCAGCCCCCGGTGCCCCATCTGACGGAGAAGACACCACCAGCCCCAGTGCAGGACCCAGAGCCAGCTAAGGTAAGTGGGGAGCCAGTCTAGGGGTTACTGGGGACCCCATGAGCATGGTGGAGAGATGCCCAGTGCTTCTGCATCCAGCACTGGCACTGTGGCACCTAGGGATGCTCCGCAGCATCCCTGGGAGGGATGGGGTCCAGGATGCAACCCCCTCTGAGCTGCTGGGAGGCAGCAGGAAGGATGGGGAGTCCCTGGGGTTTGCAGCCACCTCTGAGTGGGGCACACTGTCCCCTGCACCTCACTCTCTGACACGTTCTGCCTTTTACCCTGCAGGTACCGACGGGAAAGGCTGGCGGACCCAGGGATGCTGCTGACCGTGCACGCACTGAGGGTAAGTCCCCATGACAGGGGGACAATGCCGGCTCAGGCAGATCAGCGTTCCTTTGTCGGCTGGTTCCCCTCCTGCCCGGCACGCTGGGGGCTTGCAGAGCAGTGATGGGAGCTTGGTTTTTTCCTTTTTTTCCCCCTGCTGTCATTGAAGAAATGGAAAAGAAGGTGGGATTTGCAATCCCTGATGACCCAGGCTTCGTGTTTGAGAGGTATTGCTCTTGCCCCCTCCAGCGCGCAGCACGATTTGCTTGGGATTTTGGTCGGGGCTGGATGCCTGGGAAGGGGGGTCCCAGCCTGACTCACCCCCTTCCCTGGCAGCGTGGGGAGCAGTGTGCTCTCCTGGCTCTCCCAAGGGCTGGAGAAGGTGATTCCCCAGCCGGTCCCGGCCCCAGGGACGCTGCAGGCACTTGGGAAGAGCTTCGAGACAAGCATCGACGTTCCGGATCAGGTGGGTGACAGATCGGGGCAACAATCTGACGTAATTGGACTTCTAGCTCTTTTTGCCTTTTCTTCTTCTTTTTTTTCCCTTCCTAGCACTCTCCCAGTGCTAACTGGGAGCACTAAACCTGCCCTGCATGGGCTTCTGCTTTCATCCATCCCTGGGGAAAGGGCAGGTTTCCCTCCCTGCCCCGTGGGATGAGCCCCCCCTCGGCTGCCGGGCGGGTGACGGTCTGTTTGGCTTTGCAGACAGAGATCCAGATCCTTAGGGACGAGGAAGAGGATCCTCTGGGTAAGGAGAGCGGGGAGCCCTCAGCTTGCAGCATCCTGGGGGCCTTTCTGGGACTCCCGCATCCCACCCCCCGCCTCCCCGGTCGGTGATGCTGAGCTATTGTCCCCTTGAGCCAGCTGACGGGGGGACGAGGAGTTCCCGGCTGTGCAGGTCCCAGATCTCCTCCATCCCCATGGCACTGCTCTCCTTGCAGAGATAACTCCCTTTGATCCGGAGGAGGACGATGGCTGTGAGCCCGAGGCCGGCTCCGATACTGGCACAGATGGGGAGGCTGACGAGGGGATGCGGGAGGACAGGAGGGGTGCAGGATGAGATCCTTGACCACCTTCCCACAGGGCAGGAGCGCGAATGCTCAGCTGGCTGGTGCAGGGCTTTGAGAGGATGGTGCCGCAGCCGGAGAGGTTGAAAAAATGGGAGGTGAGCACTGCCCGGCTTGGGGTGACTGAGGGGCTGGTGGGCAGAGGTGACAGCGAAGGGGACTCCCCGTCTTCATCCTCCCCCATGCCCTGGCTGGGACTTTGGGGAGGAAAACCCGAGGGGAATTCAGCAGAGCAAAAGGGAGACCTCAGGGTGCTCTCCCAGTGCTCCCCAACCTGGCTGCTGCAAGAGGGGACCCTCTTTGGGACCTGCTGGTGCCAGCAATGCTGGGG
>NW_009603528.1:8397-14020 GCF_000690535.1 Cariama cristata
CTTTGCCACGTCCATCCGTCCCTCCATCCCCTGCAGCTGGAGCCGAAGGAGCAGAAGTGCGAAGCCGCGGTGGGAGGTGAGCGATTGCCCCCCGTCCCTGGGTGGCCCTTGCAGAGGAGATGCTCTGCCCTCGAGAACCCGGGTGCAGGCAGGCACCAGCGCTGGGGCTGCCCTCCATCCCCCTGCCCCGGGGTACCAGCGGTGCCGAGAGGGCTGGGTGTGCCACATCCCGGCATCACAGCACTGCCACTACACCATGCCTGTCCCCAAACTACCCTTGTCCTCGTCCCAGGTTGGATCCCCAGGGGAGAGGCTGCCAGGGAGGTCCCCCAAGCCTGTCCCCCTGTGTGATGTGACCCTTCCTTGCTTGCTCCCCTTCCCCAACAATTTATAAGATGACTGCTGCATTGCCTATCCCCCTCCTTCTTCCAAATAAACTGAGCAGGCACAAAAGGGACTAAAACCCAGGCAACATCCAAAAGCAGCGTTTCAGCCACTCAGAGCATCCCGGTAGCAGTGGAGCCAGCAGCAGCCGAGGGGCAGCCGGAGCCGGTGGCCACCCTTGTCCCTCGGTCCCTGGCTGGGGATGGCAGCAGGTAACTGCAGCGGCAACTTCTGCCTGGGTGCCGTGGCCAGACGGACGGCTGCCATGGGAGCAAAGGTTCCGGCAGCCAGGTCTAACAGTGGTTTCTGGTCCCCAGGATGTTCGCCTGGTTTGTCCAGGGGCTGGAGGAGGTGATGCCGCAGCCGGTGACCAGGGAGAAGCAGGACGCACAGGTATGCTGTCTGCTGGACAGGCAAAGGGCACGTGAACGCCATGTCCCCAGCAGGGAGGGTGTCCTCTGCCATGGAGATGCCACCAGATCAGTGCTGGGACATGCCATGGTTTGAGCTGTCACCCAGCTCCTTCAAGAAAACAAATCCCCACGACCTGCTTAGCTGATGAAAACCAGGATTTGGCTCCTAAGCAGCGAGAGCGCCCATAGCGTGTGCTTTCTTTACTGTTTCCTCGCCTTTCTGTGCAACACTGGGTGGTGTCCGGGCCCTGGCATCTCACCCAGGTGCGGTCCAGCTCTAGGGAGAAGCAGCAGCAGCAGCTTTACCTGCTCTCCTTTCCTTTCCTTGCACCCAGGGGAGCTCACTGACGTGCTCCTGTCCTTTACCGTCATGCGTGGGGATACTTGTGCCCATGGCCAAGCCATCCAACGTGCCCTAAGAAATCACATGGGGTATTTAGGGTAAAAGGACCACATTTACTGAAAATGGGGCACTTTTAGGGTAAAAATTTAGGGTTACTGAAGATGGGCAATGTCTTATGTTTCCCTTTTCCTCCTGGCAGGGAGTGGCCGCTGCAACCTCAGGTCCCGTGGAAGAAAGTAAGTGGTCGCTCCACCTCACCGTGCCAGTTAGCTTGCCGAGGTCAGAAAGGTTATTGGGAAGGGGAACTGCTGGTGGCTTTGGTCCCCTGGTCTGCCATGGGTGCCACCTCAGCAGCTCCTGAAATCCCTCGGGGAAGCCATGAGAGGCTGTCGCTGCTTGAGAAGCAGGAGCAGATCCAGGGTTGTGGCATGGGCTTGGTAAAACTCAGGCCATGGGGTTCTCCAAGTGCAGCATCCCACATCCTCGAGTCCTGGGTTTTGAGGTTAGTGCTGATGTCAAGGTCTGTCCTCGAGCTGTGCTGGAGGATGTTGGCCAAACTGCTGGGATTTGATCAAAGGATTACAAGGGAATTCAAACCTGTCACCTTCATCACCCCCTTTGGCATCTTTGCTGTTGAGCGGGAGGGTGTTTGCCGAGCCTGGGGCGAGATGTCTAGGGAGGTACCTTGGGAAAACAAAATCCTGGGATTAGATGTGTTAGATGTGGATCTGCATGGGTTGTAGGGAAGCATTGCAGGGTTCACACCACTACTTGCCTGTCCGTGGAGGGAAATGAGCACCGGCTCTGTGGGCAGACAGGTTTGGCTCCCCACGCCAGCCACATTGTGGGATGCTGAGCAAAATGGGGAGCCCAGTCAGGAGCCACAGCTGCCTCCGCAGATGGACCGGGCCGGGGAGATGTCACATAGCCCCATGTAAGCACTGTCCCCAGGAAGGAGGGCTTGGCTGGGCTGTGCGAGCTGCTGATGGCAGTGGGGACCCGCCGCGGCACACGGAGGTTGTGCATCCCACCAGGGACGTGCTGGGAGGTTGCCCCCACTAAGCCAGCAGCCATTTGGCAGGATCTCAGAGCGGGAAATCCTGTAGGAAGGCATTGATCTGCGTGTTTGTACAAACTGGAGCCCTCAGCGCTGCTGTGGACCTTGGAAAGAGGCAAAGCCAGTGGGATGCTGCTGCATGTGCCAGGCAGTCGCACCCTTTGCGTGCAGCTGGCTTGTGTTACAGCTCACTTTGGTGCCTTGAGGCATCTCAAAGTCATTTAATCTGCCCGAGGAAGGGAGCGATTGAGTTGAGCAAGAGATCTGCCCTGGCACCAAACTGCCTACACGCTCATTAATGTTTTCCTTTTCCTTTTGTTTCAGGGGCAAAGGGGCTTAGCGCCTCTGAAACAAATGGAAAATGAAGACTGTGGCGAGCCAGCTCTTCCCACAACCCACTGAGTCCAACCCGAGGAGAAAGTGCAGCTGGGGAGGAAAAGCAAAGGGCAATCTGCAAATGGTCTCTAGCTCCTTCCCAGCCGGGGTGGCGGGGACCCGAGGCTGGTGCAGGGATGCTGGCTGCCTGTCCCCGGTCCCAGGGCTGTCCCATCCCAGCTCCCTCTTGGCTCTGGGAACCGGAGCTATTGGTTTTGCAGGATGAAGTCTATGAGACGGGAGCTATAATTTATAGGAGGGTAGAAAAGCATCACTCAGGACACCTCGGAGGCAGAAAGCTTCTTGCTGTAGCTTAGCAGCACTCCTGGCTCTCACCATCCCCCCCCCCAGCATCCCAATATTCACCCCTGAAACCTCCCGCTGAAGCCCATGGGCTTCTTTTAGTTGATATCTACCTCCGAGGTGTAACGTTATAAAGCTCTTTAAGCTCTCATCAGCTTCTCATTGCTTTTCTTCCATTAACTGCATGTTTTCCCCCAGCAAATGGAAAGGGCTCTGGTTTGCAGCAGCAATGCTGGGTGAGGTTAATCTCTAGGTGCATAGGTAGGAGTTCATGGTTAAAAGCCTTTGTCCGGGCTCTCCTTATAGGAGAACTTACCCCAAACTCTCCTTACTCCCAAATACGACTGCTCCCACCCGAAGCTTGCAGCTCCTCGGATGCAGCACTAACGGTGGTGGTAGGAGTGTCCCGGCAGGGAAGGGATCCCAGGGGCCGTCTCCAGCCCAGGGGGGTGTGGGCAGGCATAGCCAGTGCAGGCACGCTGGGCTGGGTGGGGTGGGAGCCCCTGCACCCCACGTTTTGTACTACAGCCCTTGGAATCGCAGACTGGTATGAGCTGAGAGGGACCTTTGAGGATGATCCAGTCCAACCCCCGGCCACGGGCAGGGACACCTCCCACCAGACCAGGTCGCTCACAGCCCCATCCAACCTGGACTTGAACACTCCCAAGGATGGGGCATCCACAGCTTCTCTGGGCAACCTCTGCCACTGCCTCACCACCCTCACTGGGAAGAATTTATTCCTAATATCTCATTGAAATCTTCCTTATTGCAGTTTAAAGCCATTGCCCCTTGTCCTATCACTACAGACCTTGGTAAAAAGTCTTTCTCCATCTTTTGTATGAGCCCCCTTGATGTATTGAAAGGCCACGCTAAGGTCTCCCACCATCTCATTGCATCTGTTTAGGATGATCTAGGCAATGAATCGTGAACCAAGCAACCAACCTGAGATCCATCCCCTGTGTTTATGACAAACCCCACGGATACCAGGCTTACAGTTTTAGTATTTGCCCCATTTTCATATAATGTATCCAAAAGTTGTGGTGTGTCTTAAAAGCCATCTCCCTGATTGCTCTCCTGTGTTTTAACTAACAGAGATCTAGAGAGAACAGGCCAAAAGCAGCGTGGGCACCATGGGGTGGGTAAATGCGGCCCAGAACTGATGGTGGGTGGGTTTCCTGCCTTTCTGTAGTTGAATTTGCACGTTTCCTATTAGCTTCACAGCGGACATGTACATTTTGTTGTCAGGCAGACCTCAAAATAAACTAGTTTTTACAGTATATGGATGCGCTTCTGCCTCCTGTTTCTCCGGGGTGTGCCTGATGGGTAGGATGGGTACCCCCGGGATATGGAGGGGGCTCGTCGTGGGTCAGAGCTGGGCTCTGCGCTCTGCAGCTGCTCTGACAGCCTCCCCAGTAACCTGCCCTGGGTTCTCCCCCAGCGATGCTGGGAAGCGGTGGGGTGTGCAGGATGCCGTGCCCAGGGGAAGCGTTCAGAGTGGACGTGGCGTGGTGCTTGGGCCGTTGCAACGTGGGCTTTGGGTTAAGTCTTGCTTTGTCAAACCAGGGCCCTCGGGGGTTTGCAAGGGGAAAGGCTGTGGGCTCTTCCCGTGGCTGCTGCTGTTTGTAGGGAGAGCCAAGGTGTGGCCCGGAGACGGGCCAGATCCTCTGCTGGTGGAGGTTGCTCCGCACGTAGCGAAGCCAGCAGGCATCTGTACGTGACGACTTACAGTTTTCATAGGGCTTTGGCTGCGCTTGGCACAAAATGGTGAATTTTCTTCTTCCTTCTGGTAAAAGGGCCCAAGGCATCTGTTCGGCACTGCCGGGGGGGGACCGGGGCTCACAGCTCTGTGCAGGCTGAGAGATGCTTCGGTCCTGGCATGCGACAGCACCTCTGCGTCGAGCAGCTAAAATGTGGGATCTGCCCTGGCCCTACCCCTGGCCTCTCGAAAATGGGCTCCTCTCACTTCGTCATCTCCCTTTTCCCATTTCAGTTCTTACTGTCCCTGGGGAACCCGAGGAGACCGACCTTGTCCTGGAAGAGATCGATGATGATTGGATAAATGAATCCACGTGTGAGATGATGGCCTGGGGTCACGAGGCTGAGCTGGTGGCAGGTGCTCATCCTCTTCCCCCCATACAGGAGGAACCTCAGGAAGAAGAAAACAGGTAGGAGAAAGGAGATGCTGTTGATGGGCAGCTCTGTGTGCTCTCTGGCCACCAGCTGGTGGCCACAGGAGGGGACAAGCACGTCCCTGGGCATCCCTCCTTGCCAGCGCTGGGGATGGAGCTGGCAGCGGGCAGCCACGGTGCCTGTTGCCAAAGAGAGGAACACCCGAAGGATCCAAAAAGTGTTTGAGCAAACAGCCTTTCCTTCTGGTGTTGAGATTTGGGTTGGGGCAGGCAGCGGCAGAGCCATGAACACAGTGCTTCGCGTTGCCCTGCGGAGGACAGCTGAAGGATGCTCTCCTTAGGCTTCCCATCAGTAGATTTTGGCCCTAAGGCAAGAGGGTTTGGACCCTGTTCCCATCAACCGCACCTCCAACTGTCGTGACGTTTGGAAATGGTGGTCTTCTCTATATAACTCATCCTACTTCTTCCAGAAGAAACCCCTGCTGAGGTCCTCCCAAGGGCTGGGCAACGCGTTCAGAGCCGGGAGCGGGCTGCGTTGCAGCAGGGGGATGAGAGGCGTCTGTGCACACTCCCAAAGGGTTTGGGAGCCCCCCAAAATGCTCCCTGAGCCCAGCGCATG
>NW_009603528.1:14036-27315 GCF_000690535.1 Cariama cristata
CCCCCCGCCTCTGACATGGGCGATGCTCGACTGCACTAAGCACAGGCGATGCCCAGAGCCACGTTTGCTCAGCCAGAAAACACTGGACATGTTATAAAAATACTTTTCAGATTTTTTTTTCCTGTTAGCATACAAGCCTGAGAAGCTGTGGGCAGCAAGGACGCCCTGTCCTGGAGGGTGGATTTCATTAACAGGGAAGTTTTGGTCAAAATCAGCAAGAAGTGACCCCTAAGCACATCCTCTCCCCATGCCACAAGGGGAATTTGAAGGCTCAAGGGCTCCAGTGTTGTGTTCCCCAACTTTTTCCCGTTCTTCCTCCCACCTGCTTGGGGCCGCAGACACTAATGGGCTGTGAAACAGCGGATGCCCGGTGTGCCCCAAGCGTGGCCACCCCCCCATGTTGGCTGGGGGATGGAGGGAGAGCATCTCCGGCCAAAGGGGTTGTGGAGACCGGCGATGCTCCTCTTGCGAGGGTCAGACGTACTTTTTTTGGATTTCACCTAATGAGTTTTTCCTTCCTAGGCTGTGGTTGTGCTCCCTGAGTGCTGCCGAGGAGGAAGAGGAAAAGGAGGAGGAGGGGGAGGAAGAGGAGGAGGAGGAGGAGGAGAAGGAGGAGGAGGAGGAGGAGGAGGAGGAGAGTGCGGGGTGAGTGGCTCCCGTTGCCTTTATGGCTTTGTGGGAAACGAGCGTGAGCATGGTTGTTGTTTCAGCTGCATCCACAAGCTGGAAAGGCTGAAACTCCCGTGGACGAGGAAGCTCCTCTTGGCAGAGCGGAGCTCCCAGTCTGGCGAGTGGCAGGGATGCGTTTGGGAGGGATGCGGGATGCGTTCGGGAGGGATGCAGAATGCGTTCGGGAGGGATGCAGGATGCGTTGAGGAGGGATGCAGGATGCGTTGAGGAGGGATGCAGGATGCGTTCAGGAGGGATGCTTTCGTGAATTGACTCACCCCAGGGCTCGCTGCTGACGCAGCGCTTGGTGACAGGCGACTGTCTCCTGGTGACACAGACTCCATCTCCAGCGCGGCCGCCGGGAGCAACCGCAGCCCCTGGCTGTCCCAGCCCTCGGCCACGCAGGAGCCCTGGAAAAAGCGGGGAGCCCCCAGCTCCTGCAGACAGTCTACGTTATTTAAAACCATATCCGTTAATTCAGGGCCATCGGGATTTATTACGAGTCTTACAGAGCTGAATTTAAAGACAGGACTAGGTGTTGTACCTGCGAATGCTACTTAATACAAGTAGGTACAATTTTACATTTTTTCCTGTTGTAGAAAATAGCCGAGTTATCATCAGCTGTTGTAGGTGGTGACTTTGGTCTAGACGGTATTTAGCAAAATCTTTCCTCTTAGTTTAGTGGTTCACTCTGATTTCATATGAGAGAAACATTTCGGGATTTATTACCTACCACTACAATATTATTCTCTGTTAATTCCTCTGAAGCAGCTAGATTTTTTGGAAAGAAGCTGAAAACACATGATTATTCAGTGTTAAACCCATATATTTTTGTTTCATCAAAATCTGTTCCTGGAGCTCCACTATATAGAAACTTGAGCTTCAGTTGTTGAGTGAATGAGATGCTGCTCCAGCCTTTGATGTGTTTGTCTGTTTATGGGAAAAGAGAGACACCGGTGGGTTTTCTAGGTTAGGGTGAAAAGACTGGTGATTGCATTTGAAGGGAGCCTGATTTAAAAAAAAAAAAAATAAGAGGGAGGGGGAATTATTAAAAATAAGAATAATAATAAAAAAAGACCTTGGAAAATAACAGCTTTTCAAGACATGAAAAGAGAAAAAACAGCCACTGCTTGTTACGAACATCTGTGAGTCAGGAACTGCCAAGGGTGCAGAAAGATGATTTTTCAATGTTGATGCATTTAGCTGTTTGAAAATTTTTTTCATTATCCCCAATCCCTGCTTCGCATTTCTCGCCAGGAAAGAGCAAATCGGGACATAAGTGCAGAAACCAACATGATGAAGCTTTTTTTTTGTTTTGTTTTTAGTTATAAAGTTATATTAAACCAATCAAATCGGTCCTGTGAGCCCCCTTTGTCAGGATGGTGGAGCTGAGGTCTGCGCTTGCTGCTGAAGGAAAATGAGAATTATGTGTCCTGGTGGTGTCTTGCACAGGCAAACACGGGATTCGGATGGTGCTTCTGGGCAGCCCTGCCTGGAAATTAGGCTCTCAGCTTTTTATTTGGCAGATTTTAATTACATGAGAAATTATAACGTACAGCAGGAGAAACATACTGCCTGTGTATGAACTGCATATGCAAGTTTTGCTTACGCGTGTGCAATGCCCTGCGGTATTTATGCACCTCTCACCTGATCTCCTACATAATATTTTTTCCATGTCCCTTCTAACCTCAGCAGCAATTTTTTTTTTTTTTGTACCACTACTGTATTAAACTGAGATTCCTGTGTTCACCTGCAAAGGAGGCTGGCGGTGCAGCTGGAGGAGCAGTGCTCCCCGAAACTGGGAGAGCCGTGCATCATCCCCGTTGACGTGATTTCTCCCCCGTTAACGTGATGCCCCCCATCCGTAACGTGTCCAACCTCAGAAAGGGCAAAAGCGAACTCGGGCGCTTGTCTCTGCCTGATCTCTACCATCCAGACCCCTGCTCCGGTCGCCTTGTCTCACCGCTGCCGAGGGTGTGGATGAAGTCTACTTTGCAGAGGAGGCCCTGAGGTTTGAGCAGCTGGAAGAAGCCGAGATAAGTGATCTCGAAGGTGCTTTTGTACAGGTACGGCATCGCTCCCTGCGTGGGTTCAGATCTGCAGTGAGCTTTTGAGGCCCAGCATGTGCCGAGGGCTCAGAGTTTGTCCGGGGGGGACGCAGCGCAGGGAGGAGCAGGGATAGGGATGGGCACTGGAAGTGTTTCCCCACCGAGATGTCTCCACCTCTGAAGCTGTGACAGCAGCAGTAGCTGTGCACCGGGGATGCTTTCACCCTAAATGGTTGGCACTGAACAACAAGCGGAGAGGCTGGCGAGTGGTGGGGGGGGATATGGGGCACCCGATCAAGCTGCTAAGGCTGCTCTTTTACTGACGGAGCAGGTCTTTTTCTCCTTAAAATGGCTTTTTTCGTTTTGAAGGTGGAAGAGGAGACAGCTGAAGCTACTGGAACCGATGCTGAAGGTATAATATATAGCAGCATAATGTCAATGTAGGATGAATCGAAGCAGGCAATGCGATGCTGGGCGAGGGGAAAAGGCGGCTTCTGCCTCCCCGCTGCTCGCTCCCTGGGAGCGGGTGGCTGAGGTTTCTGCAGCGTGGGTCTGCGTGGGCAGTCGGGGCTTTTCGTTGGCTTAAAGCATCCCGTGGGCACAGGGCGATGGCAATAGCGTCGTCAGCTGGAGCCAGCTCTGAAAGGCTGGTACTTACACGGTACTTAGTCTTGTGGATGAAGTCTGATGTGCAAGAAGAGTTTCTCCTTCAGCTGAAGAATGTAGAGGGGGATAAAAAGGATTTTCTCTGCCATTTTGCTCAATTTGGGAAATAACTGGTGGCATAAAGCACATTTTAATGTAACCTTACAGGAGGTAACGGGTTGGTAATGAAAATTAGGTGGTGAGCTCCCATTGCAGCCTGAGTGAGCAAAGGCAGGTCCTGGCATAACTCCACCGACGTTGGGGGAGTTGCACAAGGGGTGGCTTGACCTGAGCCCTGATACAGGCTGGAGATTTCTCTGCTCATGCAGCCCTTGCAGAGCACCCTGGTCTCGTAGCGATGCTAGAAAAGCGCGTGGTGGGGTGCTCACCACCGCTGTCCTGTGCTACCAACGCCTGTGAGCGGCGGGCAGCAACAAAACCCTCAACGGCCCCCCGTTTCCCGGCGCTGACGTAACCGTCCCGTCTCAAACCACTCTGTGTTTTATTGCAGCTTCAGATGCCTTGTCCTTTGCTTGAAGCACCTAGGCGCCTAGCAGCATGTCCAAGCGTGCCCGAGACGTCGAGCTAGATCGGCTGGGGGCTGACCAGAGTCGAGCTAGATCGGCTGGTGCATGACAAGCCGCTCGATTGCGGGGACACCTTCCCTCCCGGCCATGGCACGCTAGAGCAGCTCCCCAATGTCCCCAGCTACCGAGCCGCTGCTGCCTCCCGCATCCCCGTCCTTGTCACCAGCAAGGCAAAGGCTGGAGTTGTCAACCCCAGTTTTTGCAATGAGGAGCAATCCCCCCTAGGTATTAGAGATGTCGGCTTTGGCGATGGGCTTGCGTAGCTTGAGGGGGGCAAGGGGTCATTCCTAGAGTAGTTGCTTTTTGTTGCTTTTTGGGAAAAAAAAAATAAATAAAAGCACGCTTCATGTTGCAGCACAGAGGCTGGGGAACAAAATTCATGTTTTTTTCTACTTCTGCCTCGTCACTGTGTGCCTTTCTAGCTAACCCCTAGAGAACATTTGCAAATATCTGTAAATGATACGCTGTATGTTTTAAACTGCTTGGCCAAAGACTCTCCCGAAGGGCCGGCAGGCAGAGGGTTAAATATTGACTGCAGACGCAGTTTGCTCCTTAGCATTCATACAACCCACTCGTACTAAGAAGACAGTAAGATGGAGGTTTGCTGTCCACAGTTTCTGCCTTTTAACCCAGAAATACAAATTATGTTCCTGGCGCTTTGCTTTGCTTTGTTTTTAACCAGCAAGCCAAATTCTGCTGCTTTTCCTTACACGCAATGGGATTTTAAGTTTGCAATCCAAACCGGCCTTTTCTCAGTGATCTGGTCGAGCCGCGCTCTGATCCCCTGGTTCTGCATCAGCGTGGGACAGGAGGGGATGCACCGGGTCTTTCAGACGTGTGAAACCCCCCCCTTGGAAGAAATCCTGCAGGAACTCATTGCATCTCGTTACATAGCTAAGAAAAGAGATGACATTTCACAGCCTGTCCGGCTGCGGGGTTTCGCCAAGATAACCCCCAGCACCATTCCTCCCTTGGGCAGTTGCCGTCTCTCTACCCACTGTAAACATCCAACCTCCCTGCTTCTGACTTTGCCTAGGCAGGAAGCAGTTATTAGCTCTGCAAAAGAGAGAGGCCGTAAGTACTTATTCTGCATCAAAAGCAACCCACTCGTGTAATTTGGAGCTTGCGTGATCCATATGTTTATGTTCGGAAGACCCAGGAGGTTTTCTAGGCCCTGCGAGGCAGGTTTGCAGCTGGAAATCCTGAGTTCCTGCGTGACACCTACAGCTGGTAATCCTTGGCTCCATCATTTTCCGAACCACAGGAACCCAATGCTTGCACGGAGTGGTTGCGATCACTGCAAGCTGGGAAAGCAGAAGGGAAGCAGGTGGCAGATCTTCTGGAGTTAAAAATGGGGAAAAAAAAAAAACAAACCAAAAAACCAGAAAAGAGAAAGAAATGCTCCAAACCATTAGGAGAAAAGAGTACCAAGCGAGAAGGGAATGGGGGGGAAAGGAGAGTCCTTCCAGCATGCGGCGGGGTTTGGGGACAGCTCCGCGGAGGCGATGGGGCTCAGGGGTTCATCCTGGGTGCAGGCTGGGCCCCGCGCCCCTCTCACCTGCAATTATTGTCCTTCTCCACGGGCCAGGTAATGACCCCACCGTGGACATCAAGGACGTGGACAGCAGAGGCGATGCCGTGGAAAACGAAGGTACTCGGTTACCGGTGCCCACCGCCGGCGCTCCCAGCAGGCTGGCGGTGCCCGTCGTGGTGCCAGCATCCCCCAGGTATGACTCTGCCCAGGCACGGTCCCCGGGTCCCGAGGGTCCCACTCTCCCAACAGTGCCGGTACAGGAAAATTTATACAACTATATGAAGAAACCCATTTCTGGCAGGTTTGGACAGCGAGGCGGGGTGATGTGTGTGCGGTGGGTGTCACCCCCATGCAAGGCAGGGGAGATGGCAAAAGCCTTGCCTCTTGTTTGCATTTTTGAATTAAATGGTTACATTTTGTTTAAAGCTTTTGGGGGCCGAGGACAGCCCTGTCTGTGTGTCCTCCTGGAGATGGGCTTGATCCTCAGGCCGTGGGCAGATCCCATTTGTCTGTTGTCCCACACACCTGTGCTCCTGAATTCAGGGCACGGGGGGTCTGTGTGCTGGATACGGGCCTTCGTCATAAAAACCAACGATTTTCTTTGTGCATTTTTGCTGGAAGGGTTTGCAGCATGTACCCCTTGGGTTTGCGCCTTCAGATCAAGGATGCTCAGGGAGGGAGAGGATTAAGACTGAGCTTTAAAATTGAGGCTGGAGGAAGCTGATGGGTTTTTTGGCTGTTGATGGGGTTTTTTTTGAGGCTCTTTCTCCCAGAGGATTAAAGATAAAAAACAAGGTATTTTTTTGTGTGCTGAAAACTAGGTGTTACATTCATCCTCACTTAATAGTTTGGATCTTTTAGTAAACAAGCTCCTGGAGGCCTTGAAAATAAAATGGCAAAATGTCCATAATCCAGTCTGTTGAACAGCTTTTTAAACCGGGAAAGCAGAGCCCAAGGAGTCACGTGAAATACTTGCAGTGCAAATACTGACAGCGTTAAGAGGCCAGTTATTGAAAGCCTGCTGAATCTCGCTGCCTTTTTTCTATTAGCCCAACGATGAAAATTTTCCTGTAACAATAAGCTCGTTGCTGGAGCGCGGTCAAGGCTCATCCTCCGCCGCACAGTGCTTGGCATCTGCCTGGGGAAACGCCTTTGGCAGTTGCTGCTCGGGATGCATTTTTCCATCTCAGGTTAATGAACAGGACAGGCCGTTTTTCCAAGATGGAAAAGTCCGTGTTTTCCAGTCCCTTCGGCAGGCGTGGCAGCTCTCGCTGTGCCCGGTGCCATGCCCCCATCCCGGCTCTGCCCGGTGGGGTGCGGAGGCTTTTCTGCACCTCCATCTTCAGCAGCATCTGGAGTTTGTCCTGGGAGGTGCCTCTGCTTGGGCACTTGATTCGAGCTCTCTCTGTTCTTGTAAATCAGATACTTCCCCAAACCGACCTTATTCCTTCAGATTATTTCCCATCACGAGAACATTTAAAGCTTGGGTTTGTCCTCTCCCTGTGCAGCTGTGTAACTCGCTGTGATGAGGCTGTGTAACTCCCCTCTCCCTGGGATGTGTGACTTTGCTCCAGATGTTCATCTGTCTTTGAATCAGGGCCGAGGTGTTGGGCTTTCTCTTATGCCTTCAACTACCATAGAAAATGGACTACAGTTCAGATTAACACCCATGTCATGCATCCCAGCACATCTTGGGCATCTTTGGAGCCCGGAATCCGGCAACCCAAAGGCACAACCTTAGTTTGTTTAAATCCACTTACCTAGGTACAATTCTGTCCCCACCATCATTTTTTATCAAGTCTTTTATCAAAATCTTGTTGTGGTCTTTCGATATTTATGGGGAAGCTTGTAAGAAAGAGAGAGAAAGACTTTTTACCAGGGCCTGTAGTGACAGAACAAGGGAACATGGTTTTACACTGAAAGAGGGTAGGATTAGACTGGACATAAGGAAGAAATGTTCTACAATGAGGGGGCTGAGGCCCTGGCACAAGTTGCGCAGAGAAGTTGTGCATGCTTCATCTTTGGAAATGCTGAAGGCCAGGTTGGATGGGGCTTTGAGCAACCTGGTCTGGTGGAAGGTGTCCCTGCCCATGGCAGGGGGGTTGGAACTGGATGATCTTCAAAGAACCTTTCCAACCCAAACCATTCTGTGATCCGATGAATCCCCAGTAGACCTATTTTTTGGAGCACCTCAGTTTTCTCATGCTATTTTCTACCAATTTCTTAAAGCAGGTTATATATTTGCAGTTACACGTATGGGCATATGAACCTTTCTGCCATGTCTCCAGGTAGTGTCTCTCAAGACAACACTGGAGGTCCCTTGGTAGAGCTGGAGATTTGTAAAAGCAAGCAACTTCTGTTTTCGCTACATAAAGAAATAAAATTTCATCATTCTGATTCAGAAGGGAAATGCTTGGCTCTGGATGGTGTTTTCAGAGGAAGAGGACATCAACTCTGCATTGAGCAATCATCCATTTATCCTAAGTCACTTCTGATGGCCACAGTCTTGAGGGTTTTTTCCTACTTGGGGCTGTGCAGGATTAGGGTTAACATTGTTTAGACAGAGTCACAAAAGGCTCAATGCAAACGAGCCACACTTTGTCTAATTGGTGCCTGGAAACAGGCTCTTGCAGGTGATAAACAGCAGGATACACGGACGACGCCATGTGGGCAGGGCCCCTCCAAGGGACCCTGTGCATCCCATATTGGTCCGGGCAGGTACAGGACAGCCCAGTGGGTATGACTGCAGCTTTCCAATTGAATTTTCCATTGAAAATGGAGCAATGTTTAGGCTGTGATGGGGTCTTCCATCACAGCTGGCTGTTCAGCGGGTGGCTGCGTGGCGGCCAGTGCCGCAGAGCTACCTCAGCACAGCTGGGAGATTCGCTTCTAGGCAGCATCAGAGCAGCCACCCACGGTTCACACCAATGGCCAAACCCAGGCAGCGGCTGCCGGCTTCGTGTTGCTCACCCTATATCTTTATTTAGGCAATCTCACTCTCTACCTGGTCTCTTGAGGTGGCAATTTACATTTTTATTGCTTGTATTCAAATTCTTTCATAGTTGGCCTCCTGCATATTTCTGCAAGGGGGTTTGTGCAGCTCTTTGTACCTGTGCTGCGCATTTCCACTTCTCAATTTATTTACTATTAATTTATTTATTTAATCTTTCAGCTTTAACTTTTACTTGGTCTACACACACTCCTCCTCTTCACTAGCTATGCGCCTCTTGGGTCACTTTGTATCATAGGCGATGCAGTCTGAAGTCTTTGTGCATCAGTGGGGTGTCGTTTTGATCAACAATCTGGAGGTCCTGCCCCAAAAATCATCCCCTGTGGCCGGACTGTGTCAAAGGACCAACTGTTTCCCAGGGGATTATCACGTAGGTTCCTTTTTTAACATGGGTAACTGAGAAACTGCTAGACCTGCCAGGATTTGGGACTTAGGGTTGCACATACACGAGCTTTTCCATGGGACTGACCATAATATCCCAGGTTCCCTTTGAGCCCTTCACCCACCAGCTTCCAAAATCTGCTGAAGTTTGTGTTCCTTCTTGGGTATCTCCTGCTCCTTCTCATGTCCACGTCTGCTGGGGACGCAGGTTAACTATGGCACCGCCAAATATCAGTGGAAGCTTCCTGCACATCTGAATTTACAGCCGCCTTTATCTCCTTTTACATCTTTCCGAGGGCATCCATTAATCTGAAGCAAAAAGAGGCATTTTTTTCCCCAGATGCATGCTGACACACAAAGCTTTGCATGTATTCGGAGGGCGACCACGTGGCTCTGTGGCCCATGGGGAGCTATGCCACCGGCAAAGAGGAGGGGATGGCAATACCCGCTCTGCAGGGTCCCCCTTACAGAGCAACAGGCCATTGGGCTGCCGATGTAGGCATCCTGGGCTTGCTCACGGATGAGGCCATGGATGAGGTGCCCCGAGGGGACAGAGGCAGGGGACGGGTGGCTGGAGACTGGTGAGAGGTGATGGACAACATCACGGACCTTGGCAGGACTAGTTCTCCAAACTGATGTGGTTTTGGGAACTTCTCCATCCACACCTGAGGGTACTTTACCAGGGGGTTGGTGGTTTTCTTCCACCCCTGTGGTGCACACTTGGGGAACGAAGGTTTTGTTGGTCTTGTTCATCTGGTCCCCTTCCCAACTGGGCAAACCTGAGAGCCAGCGAGGCTGAAGATGGGTGAGTTTGTAACATGGCTTTCTTCAGGAGACTCGCGATGGCAGGATGACAACCCTGGGGGTCCTGCTTGCTCCTGCTCCACGCGCAGCACCGAGCCATTTTGCACCAGGGTCCGTGAGATCCTGTTTAATTTAGAACAACAGCAGTGGTGGCAGAAGGCAATTTCTTTGTCACAGTTAGAACTCGGGACTTGGCTGCAGGTTTACAAACCAGTCCACATTTTTGCCAGGATTGTCATTTTCATAATCAGCTCTCCTTCTGCCACTTTGCTTGCCCACATGAAAGGAAGTTGTCCCAGAAACCCATCTGTGCCAAAGGAAGCCACCAGCTGTGTTAGGACACATCTTCTAGGAAGCCATCAGCTGCCACTGGCTCAGCTTCCCCAGGACAGCGTTTATAGGGCTCCTCTTGAACCTGGAGCTGCTCTCGGCTGTTGCACTTTGTGCTTGGCTTTGCAGGTATGAGGAGCCATGAGAGGGTCCATGCTATGTCCTGCTGCTCTGCAATTCACTCTTTATCTCAGGGGTCTGAGGTGCCACGGAGCCAGCTCTGAGCCAGGCAGTGCCCCCAGTACCTTCCCTTTCTCACAGATTTCACTTTCTTCCTCCACCTTACCAGTATTGCATTTTCCTTGCCTGTCTCTCAAAGTGCAGCGATGCGATGCTGCGACACTGGGGATGAGAACAGAGCGGTGCCCGCCCTCTGTCTGTCTTGCCAGGTGCCCCAAATGGGTTGCAAAACGGGCTGGGTGGCTTCACGCTAATGCAGCCTTGGGCTCGGTGGTGCCCGGGAAGAAACAGGGCTTTAGCAGCAAAGGAGCAGGGTGGTTTGTTCCCATTTACTTCAGGCAATGCCAAAAAATTAGGGGAAAGCTGACCCTGGTAGGAGAAAGGGAAGTGGAAAACTGATGAGACCGAGGAGGAGGAGGAGGAAGGAGTGGAGCTGGCTGCAGATAGGGGACAAGCCAAGCCTTGACTGCTGTGTTTGTGTCCACAGGAGGAAGTTGCTGGCCCCGGAGGATGGTCTGGACAAGGGACCAGCTAGCCAGTCCCCGACCCGAGTGCTGCTGGGCTGGGACGAGGGGCAGAGGGAAAGGTGCGTGGTGGGACCAAGGGGCTCCGGATCAGCTGAGCTCCCAGGGGTTCAGATCTCAGGGCTTGGGTAGAAATAGAAAAGATCCTAGAAGTGCTGGGATGTCAAAGGGAGAGGGAGCCGTGCCTGCAGCAGGTCTAGCGCTGTGTAACAAGTAGTGCACCCCCTCTCCAAAAATAACGATCACAACGCTCCTTGGAGCAGAAACGGCTTGCCTGTTTTTCGAGTATCCAGTCAGAAATGTTCTCCTTAATACTAGGTTTAACCACAGAGAAGATGCACCTTTGATCTCCATATGCTATAGGATTATGGGGACGCCTTGTTTTTCTGATTGTGGAGAAATTACCTTTTTCTTCCATGTAGGAAGCGAGCACAAGCTGTGCATCACACACCCCAGGTCCTGGCTTCCCTGTAGCCCCAGGGGACAGCCTCCGAGGGAACTGCCCTCCCTGGGAAGCAAAGTCTTGGGGAGGGTCTGCATCTCCCCATGGTGCAGGGTTTTTGTTCTTCCTGGGCAGAAATCGTTGTGCCAGTTATCACAGCAAACCAGCCCGGAGCTACAGCGAATGAGCTTGTTCCTGTCGTCCCTCCTAGTGATGCTTCTCAGTCATGCTAGGTAAAGCATCCTGGTCTGTATCCCACCTAGTTTTAATAAAGAGGCTGAAAAAAAGACAATATATTTTGTAATTTCAGAGGCTTGGTGCACATTTTCACCCCATAGTTCTTCCAAAATCACCTTCTCCCAAGCACATGTAATCCAGCCTGGGATCTTGATGCTTCCCAAGTCCTGCTGAGGGCATCTCATACCCCAGGCAAGGACAAGGCTCAGGCTGGTGCTGCTTGATGGTATTTTACTGACACCACCTTAGCTTGTGTTCTTCCGATTACACCATAGCCAAATAAATATGGGTAAATCCTAATTCAGGATCCTGTAGGTTAAAAAATGGGTCATGAACCTGCCCTGGGACTTTCCTACCTGCATGAAATGCCCGATGGTCTCCTCACAGCCTGCCCGAGCGCATCGGTTCAGCCACGAGCCTGAGCATCAACAACCGGCTCCAGGAGCTGGTGAAGCTCTTCAAAGAGAGGACCGAGAAGGTGAAGGAGAAGCTGACCGACCCCGATGTCACCTCTGACGACGAAAGCCCTGCGGTCTGTGAGTTTGAGTGGGGCTGGGAGCGTTTAACTGGTGGGTCCCCACACACGTTGTGTTTTCAAGGAGACAGCTGCTTTATTAACAGTTTAAAGACCTTAAAACAAATTGCAGCAAGAAGATTTTCTGCCTTTTAAAATAATAACTGTGTGGCCTCTCGCAGCCCCTGCCAAGCCGGCACCTGCGGCAGCACCGGTGCCTCCCTCGGGAGGGGAGCCGGAGGGGGACAAGCTGGTGGGGGACGAGCACCACTGCGAGATGCTGTGCTGCGTGTTCAAGTACCGGCCCTGGCTGGACCGCCTGAAAAACTACCAGTTCCCCAGCAGCATCGACCCGCTCACCAGTGAGTGATGGAGCATGGCCCCGCGCCCGGGCTGGGGGCAAGGTGGTGGGGCTGGGGGAGATGGGGTGAGGAGGGGAGGAGGTGTAAAAGGTGAGACCTTGTACAGAAGGGAGGACAACTAAGCAAGGAGCAACTTAGCTTACACCTGTCTACTAAAAACCAGAGTTTTAAATTCCCTTGCAAGGCACAGGCTTTCCTAAGTACCTCCCGATAGCTGTGTCAGGAGCATGTCCAGGCAGGGGAGGGACAGCCAACTCCTACTTGGCAGGCTTTTTAGTGGGCAAACGCTGTCCCTGTGGTGTGGACACCCCAAATAAAAATAAAAACCACAAAAGAAAAATCCACTGCCTGGTGAACACCCCACAGGAACCCAGCTCCTTCCTTAGTCTTTGATACTCCACAGCATTTCGAAGCCCGCAGGCCCGGGCAGCCAGCCATCAGCGCAGCACAGCCTCAAGGGGGAAAGAAGCAAAGCAAGAAATTCAGTATTGTGGGAGCAAAGGAAAAGCAAACCTGGTTGATTCAGCAAAGTCAGAAGAGGCTTTCTGATAAAAAGCAACGTGCTCTGCAACCGGTGGTATTCACTTTGCGTCTGGAGCCCAGCTCACTTGCAATTAAATGCTGTCGATAGGAGCCCTCCTGCAGGTTTCCCCGTTGTGCTCAGGGCAGGTCACCCCTTTGCGTAGCGGATTCACACGGATGAGGGACGTGTGCCCAGCTAATCACGGTGCGGTTCCCTGGGCGCAGATCTGATGTACGTGCTGTGGCTGTTCTTCGTTGTCATGGCCTGGAACTGGAACTGCTGGTTGATCCCCGTCCGCTGGGCTTTCCCCTACCAGACGCCGGCAAACATCCACTGCTGGCTGCTCATGGACTACCTCTGCGACCTCATCTATCTGCTGGACATCCTCGTCTTTCAGACTCGACTGCAGTTCGTCCAGGGTGGAGACATCATAGTGAGTGGCACCGCCCTGCATCCCACCGCTGGGACCAGCTGCGGGGACCTCCCATC
>NW_009603529.1:0-4886 GCF_000690535.1 Cariama cristata
CAGCAGGGCTTCAGACCCGAGGGGAGGCGTGCGAAGCTCCTGGACGAGGAGACTGACAGACGTCAGTCACCTCCCTTGGTCTTCTCAAGTTGATCAACCCTCCTAAAAGGGAAAACACACGGTTTGCCACCATTTTAATCTCAAAGCGGGGGGGGGAGTTTCACAGACTGTATGTCAGGAATTTGTACACAGAAAAATTACTCTTGACAGCAGCAAACAAGTCGAGATGGCACAGTACAAGAAGTTATATGCATGAAGAATGATGCTATCTTCCAAAAATATAAATAAATTATCATCTTGGCAATAAATATGAGCCAAAGCCTGAAAGAACTATTTTACTTCCAGGCAAGTTCATTCATAGATCTTATTAACAGTGAACCTGGTTCCTTTGTGAGCTCAGGAGCAGCAGGAGGAAAAGCATATAAGAAGATTATGCTAATACTATATTTAAGCATATGTAAGGACAGTGAATGAAATACTGATTATTCACTCACTTAATTCAAAAAAAACAACAACTTACTAAGAATAGCTTTCAGGGGATAAGAGAAGAGAAGAGAAACTAGGCTGCATTAGAAAAAACCAGACATAGCTACAGTAGTACTCACTATCCCTCATTATCTGCATTCATCAGCACTGAGGTCTACGGAAATCAACTTCAATATAAAAGCATCAAGGGGGATAAACTACCCAAAGGCTTTCAGACTAATGAGCCCTTTGCACAGACAGGAAGCATTTCCAACTCCTTATCATCATCACGGAAAACAGCAGAGCTGGGTTTAACGTAACTTCCCAGATTTTTGCAAAGAGGTTCAAAGACACAGGAAAAATCAGATTTTACAGGCTTTACTATGATGGAAGGACCTGACAGTCCTCATGAAATAGAGGGGAGGCTATTGGGCTCAAGCCCCCATTCGCCCGAGCATGTAAGGCAGGTTACAGTTAAGAGAAGGTTTTCTGCACTTTCATGAAAGATTTTTAGTCTGGGAGACTTTGCCCCTTTGGCCGCACTTTGTCGAAAGCACAGACATGTGCGCTCCCGACCAGACCTCCATGCTTTCGCTCAAGTCAGCTGTACTTTTCTGTTTCATGTTCTTAAGAGCTGCTCACTCAGCGAAGGGTCCCAATTTAGCTTCTGATTAATCAAAGTCTGAAGGCTCATTAGCGATTGAGGCACAATCCAATCACAAACTTACAGGCGGCGGACATGCCCCTATAGCTCATCTCTGCGCTTGCCGTCCTCCAAAGGGAGCCTAGGCATACACACCTCTATGCAAGCCAAAGGACAGGCGTAGAGACAAGCAGGAAACTCTCAAAAGCACGTTCCGGACACAAATTAAAATGTTAGCATACACACCCAACACACAACTTCCAGGATCACTGGTTCAAGTTAAGCATTAATTTCCAGCTCCACTTTGTTATCAAAACACAGTATCATATGACAAACTGCAGAATACCACTTGGTGCTAGTAAGTGGCAAGAGATAAAAAGCATCTGTAAAAATACAACTACAAGAATGTCTGTAAAATACACATGAAATCCCGGGAAAGCACGTCTGCTCTCAGCACTTGAACGATGACTTCGCTGGCTGTAAGAGTGCTTCCAAACAAGAGAGAGGCTGCAGCTCCAGAGAAGACACCAAAGCCAAAGCTGCTGAGAAAATGGAAGTGTCATGCCACGCACCTGCTCTGAAAAGCTTAAGGAGAAAAAAAAAAGGGGGGGGAGCATGTTTTAGCCTAGCTGGAAAAGATGACTCTGGTTTAACATGGAATATGACTGTAATTCACAGTTGCCCGTGGCTCCACACCTTCGAAATAGTACCCAGCCTTTGCGCAGCCTCCACAGGCAACGGGTTCGAGGGGCTGCAAACCTGCATGGAGTCAGTGTCCAAAAGGGGACGTTCAAACAAATTACAAGTTTCAGGCTCCAAAACTACCAAAATTTAAGTGAGAAAATACTATTCTTCTGAATGCTACAGATTCAGAAGCTATCATGAAGGAAATCTCTCCCTACATAAAACCCCTTGCTAATTTCCGTAGCGTGGAAAACACATAAAACAAGCGTGCTACAAAGTTCTTTCCAGGGTGCAAGCTTGACCAAAATCTATCCTCGGGATTAAAAAAGTGAATAAGCACCTGACAAAGGAGAAGTTACCTCCTGCTCTTTTGGTCTCCCAATGTATGCTACTTGCGTGTGTCAGGAGCAAGCTTTAAAACTTGGGCTGCGGAGGAGGGATACAAACCCTGTTCCTCATGGAGCTAGCTTTATTACAAATTTCTCACAAATGAAGCACAGTTCTGCCCCTGGCTTATGTTCATTCTTCTCATTTTTCAGAGACTTAAATATACCAGTACTGATCCTCTGTCTTTAGCTGTGAAAAACACGGCAAGTCTAAGGACAAAAGCAGTGTTGAAATGTGTTATTTTAGTCTGGTTTTGATCAGTATACATTTTTTCCTTACTATCCTCCCAATAGCATCCAGGGTGGACCACACCAAGACTCCATCATCTTGAGGGCTATACTCTTACTTCGGCAGCTGCCGCAAGAGCAGAGCAAGCCTGCAGAGATATTTTCCTTCAATACTCTCCCATGTCCTTGGTAATTTCTGCTGCACAAATTTCCTGATTTACAGCCTGTACCTTGTTAGCCTTGGCTGGAGCCTTCTGCTAGGACTGTTCACATTTATTTTCCAGCTAATCTGCATGCATGTGCAAACTTTATTAATGAAAACACAGGGCTGGTCACACTTTTGAATTAAAGATCCTACTATGCTCTTACTGGGAGTCATATAGATGTGGGGGTTTTTTCCTTATTAAGTACTCAGTACCTGTGCTCAATATTTGAGGTGAAAAATAAAAACTCATTTTGATTCAGAATGGGCTTTGTAAACAAAGTTTTATAAAATCTGCATCTAAAGAAAGATGTCAAAGATATTTTTTCCCCTCTAATAGTTTCCCAGCAGACTGTGCCCAAATATTAGAGCATAATTAAGCAAGGAAAAAGGCAGTGAGAGTTTAAATTTAAAGACTCATTTGCTAATAATGATGAGGAGCTGAGTAAATCAACCTAAATAAAAATCATTTTGAACACACTGAATGCTTTCAGTAGAAGCCCTTCAGAATGGAAGAGGCAGGTACTAATTATCTCTGCAAATCTCAAAACTTAAACAGATTAAAAGGGAAAAAAATACTTCTAGTTGAGGCTGCCTCACAATCCCTATGTAAAAACTTCATTTTCACACGCTACATCTGACAAATGAAAGAAACTAATGTTTTACACACTTGCTTGTTCTCTTTTTGATCAAATTTTAAACAGTTCGTCTCTTTCCAGAGCTGATAAGACAAAATTAATAGCAGAAAGGAGTAGGGAGAGGCATTGGGAAATTAAGAGTGCTAGCACACGTAGAGTTTGGAACAATGATAAATTGGCTTCAGTCTAGTCCTCAAGCCTAGCATTACCCAAAGACCCATCACAAAATTGTTTATGCAACTTAAAGTATTACAATAACAAAACCAACAGACAGCAAGGTAATCAGAGAGTACACCCAGATACACAGCACCAAACTCCTCACCAAATGAGTAAGATTTCTACTTTCCTTTAAATTCAAAATACGGTATATTCCTCCCACGTTTTCTCTGAGTGAGAACACTCAGGATACTCTGTATCTCACCCACAAGACTCAAGATACAGGTTCAAGAGATCCAACCTGATAGAATCTCTTTAAAATAAAACATAAAATTTAAAAAAAAAATCTTCCTGCTTCAGTATGCCTCAAAAAGGAAAAGCCTCAAAAACTGCAAAGGCGATACTCTTCAATCCCCTGAGCAGACCTTCCTTTTGCATCTCTGCCAAAAGCACTCTGTGCAGAAAAATCCTGGCCCGAGTGGTTACGTGGCACCTATAAAAAGACATTATTCCAGACAACTGCAAAAGCCTTTACAGTGAAATTTAAAATCCTCGCTCATCTCTCTCCTCCTTCTGCCCCAAGGGGCAGGGTGAAGGACAGTACCCAAAACGTTTTGTTTTCTTCTGTCACCTATGACAATGCAAGATCGCTCATCAGATCACTCCTTACCACTTTCACAAAGGAAAATAAGGATACATAGCTTCTACTGGAACTACTTATGAAACTTGATTTCCTGTTTGTCTCCCTACCACAAAGATCCTCTGATGTCTAATAATATATTTGTACTCAGCCAACAGCTTTTCTTCCAGTAGAAGAAATCTAATCTGAGAATTTCCTCCATGTAGATTCCTGTCCTCACACAACTTCCTGGCACTTACCTGTGATCTCTCTACCCTCTTGTCAAATCTGATCGACTTTTCAATGTGTTGACCAATTTCATTCAGGGACAACGACAGTGTGATGCTTTGGAAATGGGAAATGGAGCTCAGAAACACAAGGAGGTGGCAGTACTTCCTGATAAAAACATTTGTTCATGAGGCAATCCTGATTCAAAACATGGACAGCATCCTCACTTTAAGAGACAGAAACACGACGAGATGTAACCCTGGAGCATCAGGGAAGAAATTTCTCCCCAAGTAAAACAAAGTACCATTCCTCCTCAAGCACATAAATAAAAAAAAAGATTAAAAATGAAATAAATTAAAACAAAATCTAAAAACCACCACAACCCACAAAGATATAAACCCATAACACCATGCTATTAAGCACAAAGGAAAGAAGCTTCTGGTCTCTGAGCTCTCTGGCACTTCCACAGATACTCAGTATTGCATATAAAAGCTCGGTAATGACCGACTTCACGCACATAATTACCGAAAACAGCCCGACGTTCCCAGACCCCTCAAACCAGCAGATACCCACAGAGGACACTTCTATAATCAGGTTATTCCCCGGCTCTGTTGGCAGCGGGCTGGACGTGCATCCG
>NW_009603529.1:4917-8517 GCF_000690535.1 Cariama cristata
CAGCGGTGAGCCACACCCCGCGGCAGCCAGCACTGACTCAGCCCCGCGCTCCCACCGGCAAAGGAGGCTCAAGGTAACCCACGCAGCTTTTGAGAAGACGACAAATTCCCTTTGCACAGGGACGGACAAACGCCGCGGCTGACCCAAAGGCAGAGAATGTAAAAAGATCCCAATTCCCTTTGCAATCAGATATTCTTGAGAGGACGGCTGTCCAGAGGATCACTCCGAGACAAGCTCGGCTCCTAGAGTAATATCAGTTACGTGGGTTTCTTCTTTTTTTTTTTTCTTTTTTTTTTTTTTTTTAAATTATTTTTTAAATGCACAGATGTGCTGCTGCTTTTGTCAGCTACAGACCCTAATACTCACAGCTGGCTCCTGCCAGCTCCCACAGCCTGCTGATGTCTTCTTCAAGGACTTAAATTGCAAAAACAAGTATTTCTCATACCTACCATACAAAAAACATTCACGAAAAGGATTGGAAAAAATGCACTCTGCTGTTAAACAGTAGAAAAGAGTAAAAAACAGCCACATTGTACACAAACAGGCAAGAAACTTGCTATAAAATGTCATTTCATTTGCTTACATAACGAATTCGCCAAGCTTTTTTTTTTTTTCCCTTGGTCACGCAATATTTATAGTATAAAGGTATTTCCTTTAAAACCAAAGTACATAAATAACGGCTTCTACTGATAAATACAGTCCAAAACCACAGTTTTAATCTTTGGTACTTAAACTTAAACTGAAATCCATAGTACAGCAGCTGGATGGCCTACTTTCAAAGGTGCCAAGCATTTACTGGTTTCAGAAGTTGCAGAAACAGCAAGTTCTATGCGTCTCTCTTCATCACACCACGTCCTTAGACGTTCAAGCAAAGATCCTCACCTAATGTGTCAGGGTCCTGCACCCACTGACCTGACTTCAAATGCAAGAGGCACCAACCTGACAAGCCATGATCACTCCTAGCACCTGCAGACAGCTTATTTCAGCCTTGCCTGAAATCGTGCTGGCACAGAGGAGCACGAACATGCTCATTCAGCCCCTGCAGCCAGTGAAACGCTCCTCACCGTGGGCAGACCCACCACTGCCATCCCCAAACCTTCCTCATGTCACAGATCACATCCCAAAACCACTGATTCCGAGTTGCTTAGAGGGCATGTTCTATTTCTGGTCTGTCCCACAGCTCTGTTTGTCATCACTCAGTTTAACAGGAACCCCTCCTTCCCACGCAGAATCTCTGAACAGGTGACGGTGAACAACCAACGGCACCGGTGTGGGGTACGCCGAGCGCAGAGATGAGTTTGCATAGCCTGACTTGGTTGCAGTCCCAAACTGTGATGATTTCCTTCTGAGCTAATAAGCCCAGCCATTTAGAAGGTTTTACTCGCTTAAATCAAAACACAGTTGGCTTCTAGAAGAGAAAATAGTCCTATTTACTTATAATAAACAAGCTAAAAGGACTTTAGAAGACTTATGTGTTCATAGCAAGCAAGAGGCCTGCTGCTGAAGGCTTACGACACTGCGTTTCCATTCCCAAACCACATACAGCCCACAAAAGGGCACTAAGCTTTCATCGGAGCAGATACAACTGAATAAGCCAGAGGCAAATATAAAAACAGCCTGAGATCCACAAGTACAGTGTGAGCAAAGCTGTAAGACGTCTCCCACTTCAAACACTAAGTACAATGTCCTCTACGGTACCTTCTCAGAAAACAAGCCTTCATAAAGCAAATTCTCCACTGGCTGAAAAAGCTGGGCTGCTCTCCCTTGTTCTGAGGAATCGGTGCTTTTGCACACAAACCACGCCAGAGAAGCCTCGGCCAGCATGACGGCTGCTGAAAAGAAACTTTAAACAGTATGTGTGCATGAAGGGTTAGGGCCACAGCTCATCTGTTACGCTCCGATAAACCGTACAGCAAAACGTGAGAAAATTCCTCGCACAATTCTCTTTCCTAATTACCGAAAGCAAGAATTGTGCATTCATGCAGCTGTGCCTCGGCAAACGTGGGGATGGTATCCCGGGAGGCCAGCCTTGCGAAGCCGAGCACTGTGACAAATAGCACGGGGCAAGCACTCCGGTGCAAGCAGCGCAACCATGATCACGCCTGAGCTGCTCTTTCCTCTTCGCATGAAAACCGTAGACTTACCAGCACAGACAAACACTAGCTGACAGTGCTCTGCGCTGAATCAACTGAGGACGGTGCCTCAAAGCAAAAAGCGACTCACAGTCACCTATCGAACTAACTGTTGGCCACATTTCTGCAAACATCGTGGTATACAGAGCACAAATTTCATGGAAAAGACAGGACTGCTCAACCTTGGACTGCCAGAGGAGTGGTGGGAAGCTTTCTGTCCTGCTGTGCGAGCCCCGAATGGCGACGGTTACTGAGCTTTTCCTCTGGTCATCGCACGACTACATGCCGTAAGGGCCAAGAACCACATTATTCACTGCAGAAAAAATAAGTTAAACAGAGGATTTGGCAAAACTCCCAAAAGCATCTATCTTGGACATCCTAAAAGTTACAACAGTCATTCAAGACATGACTGTTTATACTATGAGACTCATTACACAGGAGGCCTGCCTATTTTTAGAGGTAGATATCACTACGATTGAGTGCTAGATAAACCCAAACAATTATTTTTAAAGGGTATTCCATCACTAATTATTCTAAACATCTTCTGCGCCCTGTAGGTTGGCTTGCTGCCACTCTCCAGCATAACAGCTCAGAGAACGATGCTACGACTTCATTCGCGCGACACTCGAATAGCAGTGACAGATAACTCACAGAGTAAGCGGCACGTCCGTACGAGTCCAGCAACCAGGGCGAGTTCGTCACCGTTTGTGCACACAAAAAAAAAAACAAAAACATGAGACCACAATCTTGTTTATGCTACAAAAACCAGGAAGTTTTAATTTACCACCAAACAAGATTCCCCGAGGAATAAATGTGCTACAAACTGTGGCGAAAGCCCTTGAGCAGCAGCATCATGTTCAGAGTCCCAGGACTCAAATCCGATATGCAAGGTAGAAACATCAACTGCGGTTTGCTACTGCTTGGAAGAACCTACTGGAGATGGAGGGGGAAAAAAAGAAAAAAAAAAAAAAGGTTAGGCTCCTGCACGCAGATATATTTGCCTGAAGAACTAAATAAAAGCCCAAGGCAAGCACGTTTCTAAGGACCAGCCTGGCTGCTGTTGGCTACGCTGCCGCTCGTCAGTCTATCCAGTGGTTTCACCAAACCAAGCCCAGAGCCTCGAACGCTTCGCAGGCTTATCTCCAGCCAAGCGCCACCAGCGCTCACCCTGAGTTTTGAGGGATACCGGGCAAAGACACAGGCAGAAAGCCAGGCTGGATCAGGCCAGCAACCACCCCTTGGCCACAGACCAGCCAGGCACCCTTCAGAGGAACCTCAATTTCTAAAAACGCACGTGAACATTTTTTAAGCAAATCAGACTTTTTACACAATAACGGATACTGCGACCACAGTTTTGCTCCAGCACAGCCTAAATCCAACCAAACCCAGGAGGAACCACGAAACCCAAATCCACCAGGGGCCACAGCAACAGATGGCACACTAAAAAAACAGGGCTTCCAGTATATTT
>NW_009603530.1:0-913 GCF_000690535.1 Cariama cristata
ATCTGCACCTCTGCGATAAACCCGGCTGCGCTCAGCCCTCGGCCAGGCCGGGCTTAAAGGTAACGCCGGGCCGGACTTAAAGTTAATGCTGGGTTGGAGGGGAAGTTAAGCCAGGCTGAAGTTAAAGGTAACGCCGGGTTGGAGTCGAAGTTAACGCCGGGCTGGAGTTGAAGTAACACCAGGCTGAAGCTAAAGCTAAAGCTAAGCTGGGCCAAAATTAACCCCAGACTGAAGTTAAAGTTAAGCCAGACCAAAGTTAACACCAGGCTGAAGTTGAACTTAACACCAGACTGAAGTTATAGTTAATACCAGACTGCGGTTAAACTTAACGGGGGCTGAAATTAAAAATTAAGTAGGGCTGAAGCTACCGCCAGCCTGAACTTAAAATTAAGCTGGGCTGAAATTAACCCCAGGTTGAAGTGAAAAGTTAAGCCGGGCTGAAGTTAACATCAGGCTGAAGTGAAAAGTTAAGGCCAGGCTGAAGTTAAACTGAAGCTGGGCTGAAGTTCAAGTTAACACCAAGTTGAAGTTAAAGTTAATACCGGGCTGAACTTAAAATTAACGCCAGGCTGAAGTTCAAGTTAAGCTGGGCTAAAGTTAAAGTTAAGATCAAGTTGAACTTAAAGTTAATACCAAGCTGAAATTTAAGTTAAGCCAGGCCAAAATTAACCCCAGGCCAGAATTAAAGTTAAGCCAGGCTGAAGTTCAAGTTAAGCAATGACACAGTTGAAGCCAACGCCAACCCAACGCCAACTCAACGCCAACGGCAGCCCAACGCCAACCCAACGCCAACGCCAATGGCAGCCCAACGCCAACCCAACGCCAACGCCGGCCCAACGCCAACCCCCGGCACCTCACCCGCCTGCCGGCAGGAGAAGGCGAAGACGATGATGTCGTCGAAGGACCCGGCGGA
>NW_009603531.1:0-440 GCF_000690535.1 Cariama cristata
CTAACATGTCCTCTTCCTTTTTGAGTTGGCAGGTCGATCATATTCAAAAGTAAAACCTATGAGAAGCAACTTGAAGGCTTTGATTCCTGTCCTGGTTTTGGCTGAGAGAGTTAATTTTCTGCTTAGTAGCTGGTACCGTGTGTTTTGGTTTTAGTGTGAGGATAATGTTGATAACACACTGATGGTTTAGTTGTTGCTAAGTAGCGCTTATCCTATGTTAAGGATTTTTCAGTTTCCCACGCTCTGCCAGCGAGGAGGGGCACAAGGAGCTGGGGGGGAGCACGGCCAGGACAGCCGACCCCAACTGCCCAAAGGGAGATTCCATACCATAGAGCGGCACAGCCAGTATAGAAACTGGGGGGAGATGGCTGGGAGGGTCGATCGCTGCTGGGGCATCAGTCAGCGGGGCAGGAGCAATTGCATTGTGCATCACTTGTCCT
>NW_009603532.1:0-425 GCF_000690535.1 Cariama cristata
CACTTCCAGGGATGGGGCATCCACAGCTTCTCTGGGCAACCTGTGCCACTGCCTCACCACCCTCACAGGGAAGAATTTCTTCCTGATATCTCATCTAAAACCCTCTATGAGTTTAAAGCCATTGCCCCTTGTCCTATCACTCCATGCCCTTGTCAAAACTCAGAGGACCTCGCACTTGGCCTTGTGGAACTTCATGAGGTTCACACAGGCCCACCTCTCCAGCCAGTCAAGGTCCCTTCCCTCCAGTGTGTCAACTGCACCACAAAGCTTGGTGTCGTTGGCAAACTTCCTGAGGGTGTGCTCAGTTCCACTGTCCACGTCACCAACAAAGATGTTAAACAGCGCCAGTCCCAATACCAGCCCCTGAGGAACACCACCCATCACCAGTCTCTGCTTGGACAGTGAGCCATTGACTGCAACTCTTT
>NW_009603533.1:0-3890 GCF_000690535.1 Cariama cristata
AGGCGGCACCCTCCTCGGGTTCCTTTCAGTGCCTCTGGCAGAGTAATTCTTGGTCAGCGAAGACGTCTTTAGAAATTACTGCCCAATTTTTTGGAATGAATTAAGCCAGCGTTCTGGCAACGCCATGTGCAGTCCGTGCCACTTGCATAAAAAAAGGTTTCTTCCTCATAGTGCGAGGCGCGAGTTTGTTTTGTTTTTTTAATCTCTCACGAGATTCTTGAGCAATGTTTTTAATAGAAATAGGTGATGAGGTCATCTTTTAAGATTCAGAGGTTTCCTCGTTCGTGACCTTTTGGAAAACTAGGCCAGCGCTTTCTCAAAGTGCAACCTCGGAGAGAGCCACAAGCAGTCGAGCTGAGTTAGGGAGGCGTGGGGTGGTTCGGCGCTGCCGCGGCCGTCGAACCGCCGGAGCTCGGCCTCTGCCTGCGTAGGTGGAGGGGGGAAGGAGGCCTCTCTTGATTTTAACAGCGGGTCAGCCCTTAGTTCTGTGCAGCTTTTCTCCTCTGCTCGGTGACGGAGGCACGAGCCGTCTCCTCCAGCGCAGCAGGCCCCCCCCGGAGCGCACCCTCGCAGGGGGTCGGCTGAGATCGGGACGCGGCCCGTGCTTGGTCTGGATGTGACTCTTGCCTTAGTTCGTCTTTCTGCCAGCGCCGGGAGGGGCAGGAGGGCTCGGCACTGAGTCGGGTGCTGTGTCAACTCAGCTGCGGCTTAAAAAAGATGCTAGATGCTTAACGCATTGTCAACATCAAAAGAGAAAAAACGAAGGCAGATGTAAAACAACTAGTAATATAATTACTCAGGCAGGCGACTTGATACACAAGGGTTACTTTAGAACAAGGTTTTTGTTCTGTTTTCTGGTTTAGCAGACAATCTTTGATCTGCAGAGTAATTTTGGTCCTTGATGTTACTGAAATCAAAACTATGGGTAAGACAGCTCAGCCAATTTTTCCCTCAAACTTTTTCATGCTCAAAAAATGCTTGCGACTTGGTAGTCAGGGGCAGATGCAATTTACACTAACGATTCGGGGCTCTGCTGCCTGCTCAGCACACCGCGTGTGCGAGGTACTCGTTTGTCTCGGCGTTAACTCTCCCCCAGCCGGGATCAGACGGCCGCGTACCGGGATGCTTCTGACAGCTGAGGCGGCGTACCACACGGGGATGCGTGTTCTGGTCCGAGCGCGGCCTTCGTTTATGTCACACTGGCCTAGTTAACCCTCCTGCCGCCCTGGGCCCTGGAGGTTCCCCCGGGTTCTAACACAAACCGGATCGCCGGAGGCGTGGGGGGGCCGTGCTGGCGAGGGCACTGCGGGAGCACCGGCTCTGGAACAGTGCTGATGCCCCAGAGAGCTGCAAAATGAAAAGGCCCAGAATAGCGCTGATGATCTGTCTGGACGTAAATGCATCCTTAAAATACCAGGGATTGTTTACAAGGCGAGAGACCCAGGAAAGGCTCGACTCTCTTCTTTAGTCTCCGTGTAACTTACTCCGACACCGGCTGGAGCTACGTTCGGGCTCTGCTGAACTTCCAGCTCTGTGGGGCTGTTGAGCAAGTAGGTCAGATAAACCCTTGTGTTACAGAAGGACTTTTCTCCTTGTGGTAAGAAGATAGTTACAGATGGGGGAGAGGAAATGAGTAAGCCTCCTTGGAGGGATTTACTCTAATAGAGAGAAATGACACTTGGGGTTTGCTCGCATGGCGCTGAGGAGCAAGGTTCGGAAATAGCAGTGCCAGCAGAGGGGAGTCCGCGGGCGGCGGAGCCACGCGCCCAAAGCCTGGCACCTCCGCGTTGTGCACCCCCCGTCTTCGCTGCTCCCTGCCCCTGTCGGAGCACCTGGGGGGCCGGGGGGCTGCGTCGGGGGAATGAATTCCTGGCAGCAAAACGGGACGTTGCCGTGTGGGTGACCCTCGGCCCCGCGCTGGGCTCGTTCGGCCTTGGGTTTTGCAGATCCTCCATCTCTCAGCAGGTCGCAGAACGGCAGGACTGTTGCTCCAAAGCTCTCCGGAGATGCGGTCCGTCCTCCCGCGAGCAGCGGGACCGGCACCAGCACTCGGGTCAGCCGGGGCTTTGGCTGCAGGCTGAGACCCGGCGAAGGCGGAGGTCACACGACCTTTCTGGGCAACCCATTCCAGCGCTGCGCTGCCCTCGCAGTAAACCAGTTAGTCCTGCTGCCGGGCCTGAGGCTCCCAAGCTAGAGTTGGTGGCCATTGCCCCTGCCGCAGCATCTGCAACTGGCAAGAGGCGTTTGGCTCCATCTTTGTCCTGCAGGTAATATTGGGTGGTCATTAGGTCACCCCACAGCCCGCTCCTCCTCAGACCAAGTCCGACTCCTTCCACTGCTTTTCCAGGGGGTGTGCGCTTGAGCTCCCTGAATGCCTTCGGAGCCCTGCACTGCAGCCTCTGCGGCTTTTCAACATCCTTGCTGACCGAGAGGCCCAAAGCTGGACAGCGATATTGGACGCGCTGGCTCAGCAGTGTCACGTACCGGGGGTACGCGCGCCCCTTGATTTGTTGGCCTCGTGTGCCCTGATGGAGCCCAGGCTCTGGTTTGCCTTCCTTGCAGTGAGAACGCCCTCTTGGCCCACGTGCAACTTGGCGTCCACCCCAAGTCCTACCCTGTTCAGCTCGCTGCTTCCCAGCCTCCCGTGTACACTCGATTATGCAAGCAGCTACCCTATAATAATAATGATAATAATAATGATGATATCTTTTTAAAAAGGTAACTTATTAAATTGTTAAATAGTAAGCCAAGCACCTCAAAAAGACACATGAGATGTAAATTACTTGTGCAAATTAAATGTCGTGTGTGCCCTCCCTCTTTGCTCCAAGCAACCTGAGAAAGCAGCTGTGATGGTGCAATAAAAGCTATTTCAGTACTTACGTATCAGAGAACGCAACAATTAAATGTCACAAAACGCATTTGGTTTCCAGACCCAGGACATTCCTTCAGTCGCACCTTTTGTATGAACTTGCTGGCCCCTTTTTTACCGAGCGAGGTGTCTCCCGCACAGAGCCGGGCCCACCGGCCGGCTGGCTCCCGTACGTGGCTGCGGTGGGAGCTGCTGTCTCCGACGGGAAGGCATCGCTGCGACCCAGTGCTCCGGCCCGCAGAGCAGCAACGCTGAGCCCAGCCCTGCTTGGCGTCGAGGAAACACCACGCTCTGCTCGGTGGTGGAGAAGAAGGTGGTGGAGGCCGGGAGACGTTTCCAAAAAACCAACACCTCCCCGGCGGCTCCTGGACTTTCTCGGGAGGGGGACCGCTACTGCTTCCGCAGCCGCGTTGGCACAGCCCCGGGATATTTGTGTGCCTCCACAGCTTGGCAGTTGGCCAGTCCTTTTTTATTTTTTCCTTTAAGGAAACACCCGCGGAAGGGAAACAAGAGACTGCAAGGGTTTCTTTTGGCAGAGCCTAGCAAGAAAACGAAGAGAAGTTTTCAGGAATGATCTTGCTTTTATAGACACTCACTGCCTTGAAAGGTGTGTTACCCCGCAAGTGCCAAGTGTAAGGATCCTTCTCTGGTTCCAGAACAAACCGGTGACCCTTACGCGGCTGAAAGCAACCGAAAGGCTGGTGGGGGAAGGGAGGGAGTGCACGGGTTCAAAAGCGGAGGGTGGCTGTGCCGGACGTGTGCCGATCAGCGTGGCTCCCGCGGGAGGTCACCGGTAGCCGGCCAGTGTCGCTGAAGTATCGGTGACGGAACTCCGCCGGGTTTTGTCAGGTTTGCTGCCGGACCAGGAGTATGTGATTTAATACGAGGCCGCGGGCTGTGGCGTTTCACAGCCTTTGCGGTTCTGGGAGCGCTCCTGACGCGTGGGGAGAGTGGCTGCGCACCCCTGCCCGGGTCTGTGTGTGCGCGGGGGCATCCGTCGCTCTGCCTGGACCCAGCGTGA
>NW_009603534.1:0-207 GCF_000690535.1 Cariama cristata
CGACACCATGAAGGTCCTCTTCCGCCACCTCTGCAGGTGACACCCATCGCACTGCCCCCAAACCCATCCCGACAGCAGGAAGAGGGACAGAACCTGGCTTTGGGGACATGTCGGGTGACACCGTCCCTCATCCCCACAGGGTTATCGATTACAAGGAGGAGAACCGCATGTCGGTGCAGAGCATCGCCATCGTCTTTGGTCCCACGC
>NW_009603535.1:0-3947 GCF_000690535.1 Cariama cristata
TCAGAAATATTCAGGATGATAAAAATCCCTCGCAATATCCGATCTAGTTGTTAATAGGGAGAGAGATACAAGCAGATAAAGCTGAATTCATCCATCTGTACGTCTAGTCATTTGTCTATTGCCCCCTAACCGGCATCCGGACCCATCAAAAAAATTCTATTTCTGTGTATCAAAACCTCAGCTTATTCGCTCGGAAATCCTTTCCCCCGCACTAAAAATTCACCTCCGGTAAATTGAGCTGGTTACTTCAATGAAATTTGTTTCCAAAATTGCAACCAACGCCCTCCTGTAGGTAACACCCCATTTCCAAAAGTCCCCCAAAGCAAAAGCAAACCTTCCTTCTCCCGACGAGCTGAGGATCTAAAGGTTTCCCCATCAGCGGGGAGAGACAAACAGGACCGTATTTACTGTACTTACTTTTCCCCCAAATCTCGCTCCTAGTCATACAAAGCTCGCTATGGTGGTCTTTCCAAAAAGAGGTAGCGGTCAAAGGCTCAGGGGAAAAAAAAAAAACAAACCAAAAAAAACCCCCAAAAAAACCAAACCGAAGTTTGTAAAACTAAGAAGGTTTATTTTCTTCCCTTAAAAAAAAAAAATCAACCAAACAACCAAAAAAAAAAAAAACCCAAAAAAAACCCAAAAAACACCAAACCAAAACCTCTATTTATATAGGAGAAAATAATTTTTTTCCCCTTTTTTAAAAAAAAAAGAGGAAAAAAATCCAACAACCCAACAACAAAGAATATTATCTTTTATATCTCTTAGGAGGAAACCCTAACTATTTAAACCTAGCTTTCTCCATTAAAATTCACTATATAATTTTATCCTCTCTGGCCATTTTTCACAAGGATCTCCTTATGTTACCCCCCTCCAAAAAAAAAAAAAAAAAAATCTGCCATTCACTGCTCTGCTCAACTAAAACCTATTTACTCCTTTTATAACCACGTCTGCTGCTGATTTTTTTGTATCTGTACAAATTTTTTTTCTTTGGCAGGCACAAAGCCTTGTATTTTTCAAAAGAGGGGATTAGGAACGTTTGCAAGACAGCAGACAATGCCTAAGTCCCGGGCAAAAAAGCACCATAGTTTATCCAATTTTCGACTTAGTGCCATTCAACTGGTCATTTATGCAATGTCATCCGACCAAACAACATGTTTCCCTTTAAAAAAAAAAAAAAGAAGAGGTTGGTTAAGCTGCTAGAGGCACATTCTTTTTTTATTTATTTAAAGAAGAAAAAAATCAACAGCTTTTCTTTGGAAAATTTTAATTTTTCGATCACACTTTATTCGAAAGTAAAAGACTTAAGTCTTTGTACCTACTCTTCTCTTTATTTTCCCTCCTCCCTCTTTTCCCGAACAGAAGAGGGAGTGTACTGAGGTATCGAAAAGGCTGAGCAGAGAGAAGTTGAAAATGTTCATATTTGTCCTTATGATTTAGATGATCCAGAACAAACTTGGACTCTTGCGAATATCACCTTGGGCTTAGAGGGAAGCGTTTTGGTGGTGAACACAAACAAGACCGTACAGAAATACTTTTAAACCAAAATTATGGTCTAACCAGTCTTCCCCTTTCTCCTTAGTCTTTCTTTTTAAAACGTTCATCAGCATATGCCTCATTTCAAATGCAACAAATGTAAATATACTTTTCCCTGCACAGAATTTTAAGTGAATGTCCAATAGTTTCGAGGGCGGTTTAAGTCAGCCTAACAGATGCAAACAGTCTTGGAGCTGGAGTGGCATCTTTCAGTGCCCTAAAAAGATTTTCCATGGGCAACAAAGAAAACTGTCACACCTTTTCCCATCACCGCTTTAATTTATGCTCAGTCGCCAAGTTTTTTTCATATTGATTTCATAATCACTTTAAGGCAGAACACTTAAAATAAAAAAGAGCCTTGAAAAGGAAGGTCTTACAGGGCCAGCGCCAATATGGTGAAAGTGGGGGAGAGAGCCAGGACTGTAAAGGTTGTTTTGTAAAGTGGGGTTTTTATTATGCACCGACTCTCTCCGCATTTACTTAACTCTTCACGGGCTGTTGAGTAGGTTAACACCCTTAAAGGCCTCTTTCATGTCCAATACCTCGTTTGTTTGTAGAGGAAAATGCGTCTTTAACACATTTCCACTGGGCAAAGATTTAGGTTTGGTTTGTTGTGTTTTTTTAACCTCAACATAAGGAAAAACCCAAAGAAAATCCAACCCTTTCAAGTCTTTTATCATTCCAATAAAAATATTTATTAAGGAGGGCGAAGATCCCCAAATAATCAGCTTTGCAACAGAAGAATAAAGAAGTGAGATCTCTTCGGATGGACACCAGGAGCCCTAGGCAGGTTTTATGGATGGTTCTTCACCCCACACACATGGGTGTCCGTGTGTGCCTGCACACGGACGCATATTCACCCCCACTTATGTGCGGACACACGCCTTGTTACAACACCCTTACAACTCTGTGTAGCCGGCAAAGCCCGATAGGTCGTCTGTTGTTTGTGCTCTTTGTCTACTTCTGTGCACACTTTGTGAAGTCGGTATATATGCGTCACGAAACAGATAGATGAATTTAGCAGTGTGCATATATATAAATATACAGCTAAACATACAAAAATACTCTATAAAAGTGTATTTTTACCCTTATGAGTGGAACTGTAGAGTGGGAACACACTTCTCTCAAGAGTACTTGTTTGTCTCCCTGTCCTGCCCCGTAATTGCTGC
Source organism: Cariama cristata (assembly GCF_000690535.1). Lineage (NCBI taxonomy): Eukaryota > Metazoa > Chordata > Aves > Cariamiformes > Cariamidae > Cariama > Cariama cristata. Next base: position 2,703 of record NW_009603535.1, read on the forward strand.
TCTAAGTCCCCAATTCGGGAGAAACTCGTATTTAATTGGCAATGAAAGCCAGATTTATTCTGCATTTCGTGGGGTAGGGGCAGCCTGCGGGATGGCGGTGGGATTTCGCCAGAGCACTTGAGGTCGATGAGGGTAACTGGGTTTTTCCATCTCACCTTAACTATTATTCCTGGGCCAGTCGTGAAACAAAGCAAAAGCTCTGTGATCTCTCTGTGGGTTTCTGTATCTGATTTCTTTCTTTCCTTTCTTTCCTTTTTTTCCCTCCTCATTACTTAAGAGCTCAGTGGAGGCCCAGTGTGGACTTGTACTGAACGGGCAAGGAGGTGTGATAAGAAGAGGTAAGACGTTACAAATACTTGAGTCTATCAGTTTTTGTAAACATAACCCACTCTCGATTTTTTTTACCCCCACTGTTGAATGTAGTTTGGATTTACTGCCGAAATCGTGATAATTTGACGTTTGACAGAAGTACGTTCAAACTAGCTTAGAGCACTTCACATTTCACAGTCCATTTGCACTTTACAAATGATCTGTTCCTCGGTAGCTCTCGGATACTCCTGCCTAACCCAGAGCTTTCTTGACTCGTTTTATCATTCCTCGTTTAACCGAGTTGATCCCTGATAGTTTGAGAAACGTGTTCCCTGGCGCCGGGCTGTTAAATCGGTAGTTTGATCTCGTGTGGGGAAAGGAAGGAGCTTTTTTGGAAATGTGATTTCAGTAGCGTTACAGACCGGTGTGGAACTCGCTTTTGAGTGTCACTTCATTTGATAACCATCTGTCAATGTAAATACCTAACGTCAAAGTTAGAGGGAAGATTTGGAACTCTTGTTAAATACGCGTTTCTTCAGCATTTGAGAAAGCTGAGTGTTCTGGAGAGTTTGTTATTACCGTCACTTAAGAGAAACAAAAGTAGTCTAAAGGCCTAACACATTTTTCTTGCAAGCTTAAACGCACACTTTCATTCACAATATAAAACGAATAATGCAGTCGGAGAAAGGCCACTTCGCCACTCAGCCTCTTGGAACGAGCATTTCTTGTCCCACTATTGCCTTTCCTTACTCATTACATCCACCGTGAAAAAAAAAAAAGAGATTTAGAAGGTGTTTTAGGCGAGGTGATACTACGGTGGCAGAGAGCTGATTTCAGCCCTCACTTCCCTAGACAAACTTCCCGCTGAAGCAACACTCGCCCACGGCTATGGTGAGCGGAGACCGGTTACAGCCGCAGGAGGGGAGGTTTCGGGGT
>NW_009603536.1:589-31087 GCF_000690535.1 Cariama cristata
ATCGTAGGGGGGGGCCGTGGGGTCGTTGTCCGCCGCACGCAGGCCCTTGCAGGGGACAAACACATGGCGTTAATACCCACCATGGGGTTTCACGGTGACGGTGCTAAGGAAGGGTGCTCAGGTAAGGGTCTGGGCTGGTGGGATGTCTGGGATCCCTGAAGCAAAGCTAAAAGAAGATGATGAAAAGCTGAATGAGGATGGCGAGAAAATGAGGGTCCTGGGGCTTCCCCCTGCCCAGACACCCCCTTGGGTGGAGCCCCCAGCAGAAAATCCACTAACTCCCAGTGCCGCTGTAAAAGAGCTGGATGGAACAGGAGGGGAGTTATTTCCAGGGATCCAGCTCGGGATCTGGAAAGCTTTCAGTTCTGGACAGCGTGTCTTTTCTGGGGTTGCCTGTTAAGATTTCCAGCTTGGCCAATGAAAGAATGAACAGTACCCTTCCTCTCCTACCAATTACTTTAACTTTGATGATTTTGATTCCTTCAGGAAGAAAAAAAAAAATAATCACTCCTAGCAGAATTTAGGAGAGCCTTGGGGTGTGAAATCCTGGGCAGAGGGCTGAGAAGCATTGCTGTTCCCGTGCGTTTTGGGCAGCAGTGTAGGCAGGCCATGGAAATGGCCTTGGGATATGGAGAAAAAGAATTGCTTTGCTGCAGCCCAGCGTCAGGAAAAGCTGAGTGGAACAGACCCGCAAAAAAGCAAAATGTTCTGCATTCACACCTTCAGAAACTCCTGTTTCAGTGTGGGGAGATGGAGCAGGTTTTACTGCAGTGAATAGTAGCTGGAGTGTGTGTAAGAGCGAGTCTTCACATGCATGGATGTGTGTAAATGTATGCATGAAGGATGGGCAGGAGCAAAGGAAGCAGGAATTTTAATGATGAAAATGAGAAAAAGCACAGCAGGAAATGCATATAATAATAGAATTGCTAAAACATTTATTTTTCTGATGTAGGAAATGGATGGTGTGTTTTTTCTTGGAGGAAATAATGCATTGATCGGTTTGTAACCACTCAATCACTCAAAACTAAAAATGAGATAAGAAATACTAAATGGATAGTTATTTGTACAAGCAGATAAAGGAGCAGTAATTTAACATAAAATAAAGAATCCCTCTCTGATCTGAGATTAATCTCTCTGTTCTGCAAACTCTTTGAGGCTTTAGACCAAATAGAGCTTACTAGGAAGGCACAGACTGGCGAAATAATTACAAGTCCAGGAGCCACAAACGGTGCCTCTGGCTTTCGGCAACCCCCGCAGCTGCCTTGCTGCCACCGCCTCCCCACCAGGACAACACTCCTTTGTCCCTGTCCCGACAAATATTTTTACTGACAGCAACTGCAATATTCATAGTAATCCATAGAAGAGGAGGATCAGGTTATACTGCCCGCATGACAAAAAGCACGGTGTTTGTGATAGCCACAAGTCAGAAATCTTAGGCTTTTTGCTTGCACTGCGGCTTTTTACAGACTTGATGCCTTTATTAGGCCAAGTCCTGCACCCTTTGCTCATGCCAGTCATTCCCCTGCCTTGCATCAGCCTTCCCGTGTGAGCAATAGCATCACTTGGTCCATGCAGCCAGGAAAACGTTGCATAGCTGATTTTAGCTGGCTGCTCAAGCTTTTAAGATGTGACACGGGACATGCTACAGAACATACCTCATTAATAAAGTCACCAATATCCCCTGGATGTGGGATTACAGGTCTTATAGGATACTGTGGTTCAGCACCAATAGGTCTTTCATCCACCCTTCTGACTCCAGGTGTCTTGTTCAGCACGTGATCCACGGTCTCTGGCTGCTGGAGCTGGCTTAAATCGTAATCCTGTGACAAATGGAAAAGCACAGAGTGAAACCAAGAGCTTTTCGTTCAGATCATCTACTCACCCAAGGTACAAACAAGTCAAGGGGTCTAATCCTATTTCAGCTGAAGTACGACAGGCAAATCTTATCCCCGGGTATGTAGCACCTCTGACTATCTAAATTACAGATGAACCTGACCTCTGACTAGTTCATAAAATTAACCTCCTAAGAGTGCATCTTCAAATATAATTTAAATCAATCACTTAAAATATTTTCTGAATATTTCACATGGTGTCTAAATCTTTGGGATAAAAAATCGGCTTTTGTTTGCATGTGCATAGGTATATGCATAACTTTTTGAAGAAACCCATAATACAATGTAAGGACACAGTGTTGGTAGACATATTATTGCAATTTCATTTCTACAGAAGTAAAAACATTAAAATGTGTATTGCATTTATGCATGTAGGCCTTTCAAAGTAATTACATTCTTTCTGCTTATGAAAAAATCCCAACAGAATAGGTTTCTATCAAGGAATGAGAACCAGGTAATATTTCATTAAAAATGTATTTTTGTAGGTAGTGGTGTTTTGCTGCTCTTCCTTTGCTGTTATTTTTAACGAATCCTTTCTAAAATATTTAAGCCTACAGTTCTGTTGCCTGAAACCAGATACTTCAGCTAGTTTGAATGCTTGTAACATTGTACTTTGTTCTACCCGTAAAACTATTCTTCTGCTCAAGCGGGGATGATCGAATCTCCAGGAGCAATATTTATAAATAACTTGTCAGTGACAAGAAAAAAGAAATGCTAATTGCAAGGATTTTTCTGTGGAATAAGAACTTTGGGCAAAGTCCCGGCCTCGATTCCCCGTGGTGGCTCTCTCAGGCTCACCCGCTTGCCTTTGGATGCCACCGGGACCTCCACGGCAGGACGTGCTGCAGTGGTTTCATCTTCTTAAGCACCAGCCTCCACCACTGACTTTAGGACTCACTGACACCAACCATGAACACAGCAGCCTCTGCACAGACCCATGAACCATGCAGTCCATTTAAGCAACCAAGAACAAAGCCATTATGTGATGCAGAGTCCTATAATTTGTGTGAACTTCATATCTGAGAGTGTCACGGGCTCTTTACTTGTGTTAGGTAGGAATACAAAACCAGCAACTTAAACACGAGCGACCAAACTTTCCTATTTTAGCTGAGGAAATACATCTGTAGCAGAGGGAAAGCACATCCCAGGAGTGCGGGCCAGGGAAGTTTTCATGCAACATCAGCATCGGTGTCTGTAAGAAGCAGCTACTGCATTCAGGCAGACTGTGGCTTAGGGCTCTCTCACCATGCAAAGCTTTGCCACTGTACGCTTCGCAGTGAAAAAGAAAATCCCCAAATGTATTTAGACATTTCTCACAAACACATCCAGAAATTAAAAGAAATTAAAGGCACGTTAGAGACGATTCAGTAAATGCAAGGAAAGCCCACAGAAGCTCTAGGCTCAAACGAGCCAAGGCAAGTGCTTGCAGCCACAGGTCTGGGGAGGGTGGTAGCTGCTAGCCGGTTTTACTAAGATCTCTGATGGGGTATGGTAAAATATACAATTTTAATGACTGAAATAACAGAAATACTGTTTGAACATGAGTGTCAACGGACTGATTTATAGTCGCTCCCCAGGAAGCTGCCTATGGGGTAGAAAAATCCATGTGGCATTGGCCTCCTGGCATGGTCCTGCTTGCATGGGAGAGTGTCCCAGTGACCGGCTGAATCCCCTGGACCTAAGCTGGCTCTCACCATGTCCATGCCACACCAGGGAAGCCGATAAAGCTGCCTGGGAATAAACGAAACCCTTGGCAAGTACTTTAGTGAAAACAGTGCGGTTTCTGCCTTTTTGAGAGTACAGATTGACAGCTGGTCCTCGGCCATGACCCATGGGAGCTTCTCACCTGGTCTTCCTCTCCACCTCCCTCTTCATCGTACTTCAGAATATTGTCCCTGACGTCGTCCTCGGGGTCGATCAGGAGCTGCTTGGTGTGGCGCTCCTTCTCCCGGCGCTTCATCCACACCACGAACAGCAGAACCATGGCTGTAACGGGGAAGAAGCTGGGTGAGCTGGGACCTCACACGGCGCGAGGCCAGGCTGCGTGTGTCAGAGCGTGGTGGCCTGCCTTAAGGTCTCCCCTGTCCTCTTCCACTATGGAGAACCTCACTGGCTGCTAGTAAGAGGAATAAAATTTTATCTTATTGCATGTTCTAACTTATAAGGGAGAGATCACTGAGAGCTGTAAGTACTGTGACAGCCTTCACTACAAACATTTCTTTAAGATCCATCACCAACGCGGATTGAGCCGATGTTTATCAGAAGTAAAACACACAATCAAAGGAAAGGCAAACAGAAAGTGTGAAAACTGCAGCTTCCTGAAAATATTTGATCTAAATCCTGAATTTCAGGATTAGACTTCCACCTTTATTTTATTCAGGGGCATAAAATAAAGGCGGAGGGAAGAGAGCTGCAGAGTTGCTGAGAAGCAAACAGGTACAGGTGACCAGCACCTGTGCACGAGTGGCTCTTCCACCAGCGTGACACAGCGATGCCCATCCAGGTCACAAGCCCTGGCCATGGCAGTCATTTTGCTGTTGTCTGCCACCGGCCAAGCAAGACTGGTTTGGGGAGGCAGCGTAACACTGGGTCCTGTAATCGGATTTGGACTCTCTCACACTCTTCTTTGGTACAGGAGGAAGGCTTTCCAGACTTCCAGGACCACATTAGCTGGGACATTAGCATATGCATTTGGCCATCGACTTGCAAAGCAGATCTAAGATCATTTCAAATCCTTTCAGAGAGCAGGGCTAGCTTTGCAGAACAAGGGACAGCAAATCCGGTAGCACACAGCCAGCCTCCTCAGGCATCAGCATTCACATGCCAGGCCCTGGCTAATCTCTCTCAGTACAGTAACAGTAAGAGATGAACAGTTCTTGAGTCACGAGAAATTTTTCTCCACTTTTAAACAACTTTACCCAAAGTGAATGCTGGCTCCCTGCTCCACAACCTCACCCTTCAAAGGGCCACCCACATCCTGGCGGCTGTGCGGTCCCTGTGACTTACTGCATGGAAGTCGCTCCGGGACCTTAAGTCTCCACTAACATAAGGTAACCAGATCGTGTCTTCTTCAAGAACCTGTTAATGTGTTTGTTTTCATTCTTGTACCCAGTAGCTGCAAATAATGCCATCAAAAATTAAATTAAGCCTGGGTAGCTGATGCAGTTACACCTCCCAGTGTCTGCTTCCCTCTCTGTTCTCCATGCAAGCCACACACGAAGCTGTGATGGCAGCAATCTGCAGGAGAAGGGAGAGAAGGATGGAGAGTGGAGGTGGGAACGTGTGGTCCAGGTTCATTTCATCATTCTGCTGCCAACAGAAGCGAACCCAGGCAGGACGTAAGATCCCAAACTTGCTTTGTGTTTTTCAGCTGCACAAGGAGAACAAGCAACCAGGTTTTCTTTCCCTTTGCCTCTTCACAGAGCCTTGGCGTTGCTTCACGGAGGGAAAGGATGGAGAAGAGACCAGACCCTGGAGACCCAGGCGGGCAGCCCAGCCTGCAGCCCCACTGCGTGAGGAGGTCGTTAGGAGGATCTGAGTTTTTCCTCCCAGCACCAAAGTGTTTATACCCAACAGGAATTCAGTGAAGTGAGCAGAAGAGGACCGGACAGCTAATTACTGCCATTGTGTGCCAATTGGCTGCCATCCCTGCCTGGCAGCTAACAGAATTGTTTTCAGATAGTTCAGCATTTCTTTAATGCTTATCCTAGATCTATTCAAGAGAGAAAAAAGAAAAGGAAAGAAAATGTAACTCTTATCTGCAATATAAAACCTGAGCTATTTAGCAGACTATTGAAGTCCTTTTCTCGTTGTTCCTTTTCAGCTCTCTCCCAACAAGATACCTGCCTAGTCTACAAAGACAATATTATAATGGTTACCAGCGTCTATCTTTGCCTTTCCTTTTTTTTTTTTTAAATGCTACTTTTTCATGCACTTGTGGAAAAAACTGTGCCATTAACACCTTTACAACTACCTTGAAAAAAAGAGACCTTCGAAGTGTCAATAGCAGATGTAGTGCACTCTCATTCCTTTTATTCACTCTGCAGAATGGGAAGTGCTATTACTGCTGTTAGACCCATTTTCACTCTGCATGTAGTTTTCCTTGAAATCTATTGTCTTCACCCTTCACAATTTTTATTGCATTTCTCTTCTAAATGTGTTATTTGTGCAGCTAATACATCATCAGGTATCAGGAAGAAGAAAAAGAACCTTTGAGCAAAGGTAAAGGCAGAAACTTCCTTCACCTGAGCAACCTCAGATCTGTCCCCTTGCTGCTTCTCCCTTTTAAAGCCATCAAGTTTGACCTGCTCACTCTAAAATGGACAAATAGCACAAAAAATCCCGCATCTGCCTTTTTCCAGGCTATTGTTCAGGGGTCACGGTATAAAACAGACAGAAAGGAGGCAAAACACTGGAAGGATGTAACTGGAAAACTGCTCATTGCAAATTACATTTTTCATCACTGATACAGTGCTTTGCAGCTCTTGAAGATAAAAAGAAGTCAATTAGAATTACAATGAATGTAAAAATAAGCTTTTGTAATAAAACCCGTAATTTAAAATGGGATAATGTATCTGAAAATGAAAAGAGGAATCTCTTAAATCAAATGTCCTTCAGCTGAAGTTAATTTCAGTCAACAGGATTTTCAACTGCTTAAATCGTATTTTAACACTGGATTTATACAAAAGCAGCAAAAAGAAGCCCCGTGCTCAATCACCTCTGTGGCTTCCAGTGCAAACTCTTAGCCTACCGGCAGCAGCACACCTGCACACTCCAGCGTACCAAACGTGGCAGGACCGACGAACACCACGGCTTCTTCTGGCTGTGCAACTGCGATGCATTCCCAACAAATGCCCCTGCTGAAGGGAGCAGCCTAAAACATTTTGCTGCTGAGACCCCACACCCAATGAAGGACAGAAATTGTGCACCGTGGCTAGCCACGGGGATGCTTCCACGGCCTCAGATGGGCTGGATGAGGAGTGGGGACTGCACGGCCACAAACACCCGGTTTTCTTGCTCCCTCTCCAGACTGATACAGGAAATCAATTATACAACAATATATTCCCATCACTGGCCCAGGAGGGTGGATGTTTGCCCAGAGGTGACCCATTCTCTTAATGTACCATATCATATCCACATTAGGTGACATTTGTAGCATACGTCGCTCTGTCTGCTCTCTGTTTAAACACATTGGGGGTAAATATTAAATGTGATTTAGCACCATAACTCCCATTAGCTTTAATGGGAGTCCCATGGTTTCCTCTTGTGTTTCTTGATGAATATTTACCTCATTGTTCATTTCAGCACTCATTTTTATCTATTCCTACTGTGCCAACTCCTGCTTGAAGTTATAATGATATCATTTTTATTTTTAAGTGTGTGCACACATGGTTTTTGGTAATGCTCATGGAAGCCTGGGACTAACAGCCTTTGCTGTGCAAAAGGGATGGCTTTGCCTCAAGCAAAGGAATGGCCAGCTCTTCTCTGCGATGCACCCCCCAGCCCTTCAGTGCTCCTGACAAACTGGGGATCCTTCCTCTAAAAACACTCACAATCCACCACGATTCTCCAATCTGTTGTCATTTTACAAGCAATGGGAATAATTACCATTCTTCTTCTCCTTTGAACAATCAGAAAACTACAGCTATGCACTGGCTCTGCCAGGGACTAGCCAGACTCTCATAACCAGTGCATCTGGCACTGGGAACCAGTATATCCACAGCCAGCCAGGGACCTGAGAGCTATGGGGGAGTCTGCCACAGGGTTTTGGACAAGTCCTTCAATTTTTTCCTGCAAAATGTGGAGAATCATATCACATTCACTACCTACAAGATGTTGTCAGGTGTAATGATGTTTGTAGAGTTCCTGGAGGTCTTAGAAGGAAAAGTCCGATGCATGCAGAGAGGGCTCTAGCTCGTTTTGCTGACACTGCAGCGAAGGAGGTTTGAGTGCAGATGTGTGAACCACCCCCCGCAGCCCAAAGCTCACAGCTCTGTCCTTTGCACAGAGCTCGCACGGCTCTTGAAAAATACCACGTATAGAAATGGGACAACAGGGAACAGGATGGGAAACACAACGTCTCCCAGCAGTGTCAGCCCCTGCGGTACTTACTTAGTAAAATAATGATGCAGATCAAGATGGCGATGATGGCACCCGTGCCCAGCCCCGCTGCAGCCACCGCCCCGACGGTGGTGCAGTCACCGTTCTCGTCACACGGGCACACCTTCACTTTGATGACGGATGTGTTGTACAAGGGGGGGTTTCCTGAGTCTGTCACGATGATTGGCACATCATACACTCCCGCTTCCAGGTACATGATTCGTAAACTAAGCTGGGCGTAATCTCCTGGAGAGACCAAGACAGACAGACAGATGACAGACACTCTGGCAGAGCCTTGCAGCCACACTTGTACAGGCAGGGCTCCTCTGCCAGAGCAGTCTTCTGAGTCCTGAAGAAGAGGCTACCAACAATACACCTGGGCAGGACAGGTTCAGACTTCTGCCCTAAGAACTTGGTCAACAACCAGCCTGCGTTTTGCAAAATACTGTGTGTTTTCACTCCTGTACTAGCCCACCTTGATGCTGTTTGCAAATCCAGTTGCATGCGTTTAAAATGGCATGAAATGCAAATACGAAAGCATGGATGATGCTTCCTGGGTCTGGACTGCCCCTGGCCTCTTTGCTCGCCCACCCTCCCACCTCGGGATTTTTCAGAAGCCCATGACCCGTGGATGACATGCTCAGCTAGGTAATCCCTCTCGTGTTCCCTCCCATCGTGATACAAGAGCTGTGGGACTGAGCCCCGAGCTGTGAGGGCACGAGTCATTGCCCCTGGCTTGGCAAAGGATGCCAGACCTCAGCGAGAGGGACCGGCTTTGAATCCAAAACCAGACCGTGGCTCCATGACATTTTCCATCTACTACTGAAACTACCAATAAGAGGGGCAAGTAGGGCCATTTGTGGTTGCATGCTGCAATATAAAAATCCTTCACATACTGGTAATCTTCACACTTACCTAGCCCTCCTGGTTCCATGGCAAATTAAAAGGCTGCCTTTATGCAATTATGGTCAGAGAAATGAACATTGATCCTGATTGTGGCTTATGACAATTACACTGGAACATAAGGAAGACTGATAATAGCTTTTTTCCCCCTTGGCCATTATGGATGATTTATACTCTGTTCACTACTGATAACTGTTCATAATTATGAACTGCACTAAAAAAAGCCAAGTGCCAAGCCTCTCAGAGTTATGCTGCAGGTCTGATACAAATCATTTCTGATTAACTATCTTGTCTATAATGTCAGCCATAATGTGCTTTAAAAAATAAAAATCAGATAAAAAAGTAGGAAAGTTGGGAAGTTTGAAACCGCACGTGGCCTCATTAGTGAATCGGAGTCCAAATGTCCTCAGGATTGCCTGCCCCATTTACCATTCAGCCGTGTTATGGTCCAGTTCTTCCTCACCGCAGATGGCACACTTGGCAGCTCGAAGACAAAGGGCCCAACGTTTGGATCGATGTCAGCATCTGCGGCTGTTATGTTGATGACATTCAGGTTTGGCTTTTCACAGATCTGTGCCTCCTTTGGCAGGAGCTCAGGAGCATTATCGTTGATGTCGATTAGGTAGATCTGCAGAGTGCCAGTGCCGCTCGCGGGGGGTATACCTGAACGGGAGAGGTAGAGCTGAACATGGACTGATGACCATCACTCGAGGAGCAGCGGGAATGACAACACCATGGACCAGCCCCCTGCCTGCCTTCCAATTTCAATAAACCAGGATTTTCACCCTCCCTCCTTGGACCTTATTAGGGACATACTGCACTTTCATGGTCCCTTGCTTTAAAAGGTATTATTAAAACTTCCACAAGTCTCCTAATGTTGCTGGTTTTCACTCCTGCAGAACACGGAGGTTGAATTTTGCAGATTTGTAGCCCAATGTCCTTAGTCAAACTCTAAAAACACAAGGAGGTGATGCCAAGCTGCTAGAGCAAATTTTGGTAATGGCTGTTTTGAAGAGGAAAAACCATGAGAAAGATAGCTAACAAGAGGAAGAAGAGGGCTTGGAGGGGAAAAGAAAAAGTAAGTAGCGTAAGCCGTTGGTCAGCATTTCCCGTAGCACTTGCCAGCCAGTTTCTAGATTTGCAGACTATTACACTGCTTCAAAGAAAGCCCAACTCTCCAGCCCATCTCACAGTCAGCCCTAGCTTTAGCGGTGGAAGGTCCTCGCTCAAAGCCTACGGTATGAGCTAACCATCACCAAACATGTTAGGTGATGCTACTAACCCATGGCAGCAGCAGTATGTCCCAACATAGTTCTTCATTCCCTCTACATTTGTCCCAACCAGCAGGGATGCCGCAGCACAGCAGTCTTGGTCCTCCAGCCCCTTACTGATGAAGAGCTACATTTGTCTGACTAATGACCACTTACACAAAGTAATACCTGCCCTGGCAAGAGAGAACAGCCTTCCCAGAAATGGCACAGTATTTTTAATTTCTCTCCCCACACATACATACAGCAGCTCCATGTTGATCTGCCCACCGCCTCCCTTCTCAGACAATGCTGCTCCAGCAATTCTTTTTTAAGTTTGTATTTTCAGTCCTGGCTCTTCCTCCCAGTGCTAGATACAAAGCTACACAAACCACTTCCCCACTAGGCTTTCAAATGTTGCTTCTGCTTCCACAGACTTTCCTTCCTACATTCCTTTCTCATTTCTGCTCCATTTTTCAAGGGAGCCTTGAAAACTCTGAAGGACCCCTGAAAATCCTTCTTCCGTGGTTCCTACATAAGCTCTTCAATCAGTGATCTCATCCTTTCATCTAGTAAGCACAGAGTAGGTCTCCCTCTAAAACAATGTCTTTGATCAGCCTTGAAAGCTTCTGGAGAGACAGACAGCCCATCAGGATCCTGCCGCTGAACATGAAAACTGACGTTCGGGACCAAGCAAAGTGATTTCACTGTTTTCACATTACCCAGAATGTCTTCTGGGATGAATGCAAGGCTCACACTCTAGCCTCTGAGATAGACTGAATGCAAACTAGCAGTCCTGAGAGGCACTAACTGGCACATGGCTGAAATAACCTGCAATTGCTGCACGTACAAATGCAGTTTTGTAGGGCTGTTTGGTACTGTTGGGCTCCAGTTCCTGGTATTTTTCGTTCTTTGTGCTCCTGAGTGCAGTTCTGGGGCGATCTCAAAAGAAATGAAAAGTAAACAATTTCTTAAATGTCCAAGTACTACAAACCATGGAATATTTCAAATTATTTCAGCTGTCTTATGTGGAGAGAGCAAGGACGTGGATAGAGCAGGTATTGATGTACTACAAAGGATCCTTAGACTTTATGCTCAAGAGATGAGGACTACCATAGCACCACTGACTCCAGTGGAGAAGTTGGTCCACTCCCTGAAATTAAGATTGAAATACAAATGACAGTATTTCAAAAGAAAGATGAATATACAACGGTTACATCTACATTTAACTGTTGCATTCCCCATCATTGCCTTTTTCACAGTGCCAGTGTCAGCACTCCTGGAGCGAGGTACAAGCCATCTGGCTTTCATGTTCAGGTGCAAGCAGGAGTTTCTCCCATCCTGCTTGTGCAAAGATGTATAAGGAACTTGGGCCACTGTACTGACAAATCACGGCAGAAATGAAGTAAACTGTGCCTGTGGCTAACTGACATCTTCTTGTCATTGCGTACCTTCTCTCTCTCCTGAGAAACGAGGCTAAAAATATGCTGTTGATTAGGATTCCCCTTTTTACCCCCTTACATTGAAGCCAAGACTTTTCTTAAAGTGAGTATCTCTGCACTGTAGCCCAGGGAGAGAAAGAGAGCATGACCAAGGAGTATTTGGCTAAACTTCTTCATACTGAGAATGGCGAAAAAAACTTCAAGGAAACAAGATGTTGCTTCTTCAAGAAAGAAAGAAAAATCCCCACCAAAACCCTCGAGCCAAAGCCTTTCTTTGTTGAGTATGTGATGCCAAAGAGCCTGGAACTTTGGAGGAATGTGGAAAGAGTCTATTAGCCTAAACGAAACTTTAGCTGTTATCCTAAGCACACTCGACAGAATTTTAAATACGGTGTTGCTTTATGTGCATCTTAATGGCTGCAATATACCAGTGATAGATTAATTTTTCAGAATAAAAAGATTTATCTAGGTCCTCACTTTCTGAGCTGCTGAATGATGGATGTGGAAGTGCTGATGCACTGCAACATCAGCACTGAAGCCAAGGAAAGGGGTTAACTCCAAATCACCTTGTACTAAGTGCCCGGGATCTGCAAGGTCAGATGGTGAGGATTAGTTTGATGGGTTCAAGCTCTACCACTGCTTTTGTGAATAGCCTTGGCCAACTCATTTGACCTGCTTTGCCCTGTGGCTCTTGCAGATAAACGCTGCTAGATCCCCATGAGACTATTTTGGATTTCACTGCCCTGGTTACCTTCACAGAGCAGAAACTTAGGATGGGGCTGTGGGACCACACCAGTCCTACCATTGATGGCACAAAGAAGGCGCAAAGTTTCCTTCTTGGTACTACTACTCAGCATTGAAACTCTTCCATGCGTTTGCCTTGCCCCTGTGACCCAGGATGCAATGACTGAAGTGAAGCCTGAAACCCCAGAGGGAGCAAGTTTTCATTAGCCCTGCAAGCACCACCGTATCTGCTCATAATGGACATGGAACCCTTCAGCCTGAGGGATGACAACAGCTAACACAAACACTGTCCTGAAAGCACCTACAGAGTACAAGCAATATACTTAGGTGCTCGCAGCCAAGCCTGGACTTAATTTTGTTGCTGAAGCATGGCTCTGGTTTGATGTGAGCACTCAGCACCCTGCAGGGGAAATGTGAGGGTGGGAGAGGGGGAGGAAGGCCCTCTTCTTGCCCAGGGAAACTACAGAGCTGTTTCCAACTGGAGGAAATGATGAATGACATTAACAGCATGGCTGCACAGGTACAGGTAGCAAAAAAGTCGTCAATTCCTCCTAATCAGAATTAGGAAGAGACATTCAGGACAGCAGCAATGGACTGCTGAGCGAGGCCCACGCTGAGGTTCACAGTGCTAATTTGACCAAAACCACTGTGTGATCTTTAATGAGTAGAGAAGAGCAAGCCTTAACAGGACTTATCCACAAGATGGTCTGTACCGGCATCAGTGACTTTGATAATAAAGTACACAAGCATCCAGGTGCCCTGATGATGGCTGGACGTTTCAGAAATGGTAGTGGACAGAGAGGGATTAGCTCTGATGACAGACAGACAGATGCCTTTCATGAAAGCCGCAGCAGTTCAATGGATTGCCTTATTTTTAACACCCTCCTGCCATCCCCTACAATTACTTCTAGTTTCCTGATGCAAGCCTTCCTGAATGCTCTGGTCAGTGCCTTTGGGATGATTACCAGGACCAGTGTGCTCGGCAGCCCTTGGAGAGCAGATCCCTTTGATATTTTTTTAAGTTCAGGCTACACCGCTATACTGAACTCCCCAAATCGATTTTCCATTTGCCCTCCCTTTCTCTTAACACTCTCCGTATACTGTGCACATTTAATTTACTCCAGCAATTTCCCATCCCACTTTCACATTTTTGACCATAAAAACCTGGGAAAAAGATAACTTATACTGACAACTCTGTCAGGGCATCATTTCTCTTAATGCATCACATTAGAGTCTTATTGAAGCATGAACAATGTGAAGCCTGGGCTCACCGTTGTCAGCCGCCAAGAATGTGGCCTCGTAGACATTATTCTTAATGTAGTCTGACTCTCGATCAAGGACAGCAGCAGTAGTGATCTGACCATTTGTGGCATTAATGTTCAGCCAGTTTGCAGGATCTGACAGCTTGGAGTATCTACAGAGAAAGGAAATAAATACATGGCAGTCTTTTCACTGACATATCCTTAATATTGCTTGAAATAAGGTTTTTCTGGACTCCTGACCCATGATTCAAAGGACCTTTGGATAACTAGTTTTGTTGACAAACAAAATACTAATAGAGTATCTGGTTTTTGACCTCTACAATTACTCAATTTTTCTATTTCTTTTCGTTTTAAAGGTTCTTCTTTTCATTAAGTGCCACTTACATGCCAGCTTCCCGCTGCTGGGAATGGACATAGCCTGAGGTCTCTGCAGTTGAGGAAAAATGGGGTCTGCAATGACCACTGCCTTCATGCGCCTGAATTAGAGGGTGGATTCCTGCGCTCTCCTTCTCTTAACATTGCCCTTCCTAAAATAGCTCTTGCTCTAAAACCACGGATATTCCTATTTTCTGCTCATCACTAATAAACAAGAATTTGGGAATACTACATTGGAAGAATGGCAGTTTTCAGGCTACTCTTTTGTATCAGAGTCGTATCTTCAGCAGCAATTGCCTTGGGGACACTATAATGGGAAATCACAGCTGTATTAAGGCGTGCAACCCAAGGGTGATGCAGTTTCAGGTCTGCTCTCCTGAAACATTTTTATATGTTCCTGAAATAGCAAGTAAGATGACCCTATGCATGTGAGAGGTTGGAAGACAGCAGCGACAAGGGGGTCCCCTTGGCAGTCCCCAGCGTGCCCTGGGCTGGAAGGACCCAACAGCAGACTTGCCTTCCAGCTACTCAGCCAACTCACAGCCCAAGCCTGTTCATGTCCTACCAGCCAGCTATAAACACCGTTTGTTTTGGGCAAACTTCGTCCATGTTCTCCAGATCAACTTGTTCTGTTTGCCTTTCTCACTTGCTTGTTTTCTTGGTTTTAGTTTATTTGTTGCTTTTGATTTCTACCTCTCAGTTTTGTACAGTTTGAGTTGAGACGGACCCTTATTACCTAAACTGGAAGCTAATAGATGGCCAAATTATAAATTACTGAAAGAAGCAAACAAAAGCTGAGCTTATTTCATGGGTAACTCAGACTTGCTGATAGTTTTATATAAATTTTTTGTAGTTAGATACACAGGCAGGAGGACTCCTGGCTTCAGGTGAATATCCCTTTCCAGAAGGGCTGTTTGAAGCTGAAACTCAACGTGAAACTTGAGCTGCGTCAACCCATGTGAGCAGGAAAGCAACACAGAGCTGCACAAGCCCCTGCCAAAGGAAAGAATTACATTTCATGGAGCTAAACTCTTTCGGATGTTTTCATTTCTTTTTAATATCACCACTGTGAGTCCCCTGCCCTTTCTCTGCTAAATGACCAAGGATCCAGTTTCAAAGCTGGCTTTGTGAATGTGTCTGTGGCTAATGAGGATCACTTGAGGTGTGACATTGGCCATGCTAAGCTGTGCCTTACTGGAGATGCTCCTGCTTCCTTATCTTCTATTTGTAAAAACACTATTTAATCAAAGAGTATTTAGAGAGAGACTGAAAACTGTATGCAAGACTCTAGCAGCTGGATCAGCTCTCTGTGAAGTGCTTATCATGGATCTGTAGGCTTAGCTTTTTGGGTATCTTTTTTCCTAACTCACCAATACTAACTGTGAAGAAAAAACAAAATATCCTTTGCATAGCTCACAAAGACAGGACCCCAACAATGCCCCACTGCTTCTTGCAAAGCCTTGGCATTGGGCTGTCCTGATGAAAAGAGGGTAAGAGAGATTGTACTTGGGTTTGGAAATGAAGTGCTGGTGGATACACAAAATGTTTGTCCTGGAAGCCCTAGGAAAAAACAACTCAAATAATTGGCTGTTCACGTTCACAGAAAGTCTTACAAGACCCTGCACATACAATGACAGGAACGGCTCAGCAGAGCCGGTCCTTCTTCCAGAAACGGCAGATGCTCATTTGGATTACAGATCATCCACCTCCAGGTTAGAGGGAGTATTCAATCAGAAATGAGCTGTTCTCTCCTCTGAAAAGCAGCCTTGGTACAGACGTCAGGGAAATAAAGACCCTTCAAAGGCCAATATTTCAAAAAGAATATAAGAAAAACTGGCTTGTTAGTTAGGATGGTCTCTCTCCTGAAAAGTCACAATACCTGTCTAAAGACAACAAGATGAGGCAGTGAATAAACTATCATTTTCTAGACCAGACAGCTCTGTGCCAGGTGAAATATTTCAAACTCTTCCTGACACGAAATGTCACAACTGATGTAAGTTTAAGTGGCCTCGGCTGTGGTCACATCATATACTCAGGTTTTGCTAAAAATACTGCAGTCCTTACAGAGTGGGAGTAAAAAAGAAGCAAACTTCTGTGGATGTAGAAGTATCCAAGAGCAGGAAAAGCATTTCTCGTCTGCACAGACAGAGACTGAAATACTTGTGAAAGGTGTCACAAGGACTGTCATTTTCACACACACTTTTCTGCCAATGTATTTTCTGGTGGGAAGGCTTGAGAGTCGAGATCCTGGACCATGGATTCAGTCCCCAGTCTGCCCAGGTGGGACAAAACACAGTGAGTGACACCCTCCCGGTTGCAGCATGGACTAGATCTGATTTTAAACTGCTTAGATCAAACATCTGACTTTTACAGGGCTACAATTTGGCCAGCCGAATCCCATTCATAGGGAAAGCAGCTAACGAGGAGGTTATGTTTGGCAGTTGGTCTGAAGGTAAAGAGAAGGTCAGAACAAATCTTGCTTACTGCAGAGCAGGCAAAGGCTGCTGGGCTGCTTTATCGGACTGGCATTAGTCAGATAAAGACCAAGTGCCAATGGCATGTGAATGGGTGTTTGCCTGCTTCGGCAATGTTTAACTACATGACACCTTAAAGGTCTGTTCAGCAGCTGTTTGTAACCAAGTCAGCCTTGCCTGAATGGGCTGACAGCTCCTCTCGCACTGCGCTTTTTAAGCATGGAACAAGACATGATTAAAAATCCCAGTCATTCCCTTTGGAAATCTAGCCCTAGCCCTTTCCATGCCTCAGTTTCCCCCCTCGTAAAACAGAAATAACAACGCTGCCTTTTTCTAAACCTCTGTGTTTATAAAGTGCATGAACAACACAGGTCAAAGCATACTTGACAAGGCAGAGACAAAACACTTAGTACAATGCAGCCCTGACCTCTGTCTTTGTAACAACGCAGGGACCCCTTGCTATCGACCGCTTGCATTTGAAGCTGCGAACCACCCTCTGCATGCCAGTAACGTGGGATCCAACTCTGCCTGCCCTCCTGGACCCAGCTGCTCAGAGTCTGGCTTACCTGGAACGGGGAGGATTGTGAGTTTACAAGCTTGCACACACAAGCAAGCACTCAACTGAGGGTGCCAGTCCTGCCAAGCATTTCACTCATATCACATCAGTTAGTGAATTAGCTTTCAGCTGCTTTGCTCCCCAAACTTCTGCAGCTGAAATCCCCCACCTGTACGTAAGCTCACTTGGCTGCCTGGTCTCCCACCTTACTGCCTGCTGCATGAAGCGATCAGGATCCACCGCTGAAAACGTTGTCAGGACTGTCCCCATAGGCACTCCTTCCTCCAACCTGATTAACTTGTGATTCGTTGGGAAATACGGTGCTTCGTTGACATCTGTTACTGAAATGGTGACTCCTGCTGTCGACTGGAAGGACATCTGGATGCCACTGGCCAGGGGAGCTTGGTTTGATACCATCACTGTCAGCATGAAAGCTCTGTTCATCTCATAATCGACTGCCTAAAACAAACAAACAAGCAAGTATAGAGCCAAGCAGAGAATAAATTCTACCTTCTGGCTGAAAGCTGCACGATTTAGAAGGCAGATGATATCAAAGTCATTGCCTCAACTCGTTTCCTCCTGAGCTCAGTTCTTTTGAAGGTGTAAATCCAGACTAGCTTCAATTCAGTGGGGGATTTCGCCTTCCTGTATTTGGAGGGTCAAATAGTTAAAAAAACTCCACAAAGTAAGAATTGCAAACAGCAGGGAGGATTTGCCCTGTGTTTTGTTCCAAGGCTAAGTGGTTTCCAAAAAAGAACCTGCCTGTGTTAGTCGAGCATTGAATGAACGAATCCACCACGGGCTGCTCTGAATGCAACAGGCAGAGCCTGTTAAGAGGAACCGGACGGGTACTTAACAGTGCTATTAGCCTTTAAAGCTGCTGACTAAGTAACTAGGACAGTCTATGCGGACTCATGAACCTGAAGTGCTCTTCACTTTTCCTCTTAAGTGAGTTTATTAGCAAAGGCGGAGCTGCAGGGAACAATGCCTGGTCCGGTTAATCAGGTGGTCCTTCCAGTGGGACCTCTTGTCCTCTTGCAAGACGCCTCGTGATCTCCTGAGGTTGCCTGCACACTCCTACAGATACCTTTTGCTGTTGGATGGCCACAGATCTCTTTTCAACAGGCAGATAAAGATGACGTGTCTTAGGAGCCAGAAGGAGTAAAAAGCCTTTGCTGGCACAACTGACTGAACCAGAGTATAATAATAATTTCTAAACCATCCCACTAATTATTATGAGGGAAGTCGCTAATCACCTGCCAGGGAGGCTTGAGTTATGCAGGATCACACCTCTGCTTGTTAAAAAGTGCTTTGCCATAATTTATAAATTTAGAAGCGTAACCATTCTCCGTAATACCTTCTCCAGCGCTGAGTCTGCAAAGCGTACTCTCACGGTGTAAAATGCCATGGTTACATTGACTTCAGTAGTGCTGTACTGATTTACATCAGCGAGATCTGGCTTCCATGTTCTGTTTAAAACCCAGTATTGTCAGGAGAGAAATCAAATCATAAGAGGCTACATGAGAGAAACAAATTTCAGGGGCAAAAGGTAAAACAGTGGAATCTCTATTCGATTGAAGTGCAAATGTTCCTATTGCTAAATGGTTTCCTGACAGGCAGGGCCAACATCTAATAAATAAAAGGAAGCATAAAGATTCCCAGTACACCCACCAGCACTGACTCATGGACTTGTACCGCATTCAAAAAAGATGCATGGTAAAAGTTCCCAATTAAACACTATTCAAGGCCTTGAAACAATTTGACTAATGCATTTCCTCGATTTCTTTTCACATCCCTCTCATTATATTCCTCCCATCTTCACTTTTTCTAACCTTGCCCACAGCCAGTCCCTCCCCATAGTGGCTCAGATGGAGCCGGGGGGGCTGATCTGAGCAGCTCCAGGCGGGGACTGATGCGGGAAACCACCGGGCTCCCTGCCTGATGATGCACAGGACACACTGACCACACACTTATCTGCTAGGACGTGGCCTGATGCAAGGGAGTGATTCTCCCCCCCCCACCTAGAGCTGCTCTCTCAGCTTCTTTCTCTCTCTTCTGGGAGCAACGAAAGCAGGGCTGCAGAAAAGCTGTGCAGGGACCGGGGCTGGACTGGGATCACCAGTAACGCCCATCCCACAATGTACATCGCGCTTCAGTCTGCAAGAGAGAGCTGATCTGCCTCCTTCTCTTCTGTGCCCATCTGAGTCCCATTTCACATATTTTGGTGGTGGTGGTGGTGAGGTAAAAGTCAAGAGCCTGTGCCTTCATGGCAGCGTTTGTGCTATTGTCCCCAGTGGGAAAGGAGCCCCTTGCAGCCAGACACAGTCCAGCCCTAAGCAGAACTTCTTTCACATCATAATAAGCAATTTCTTCCAGAACAGTTCATACTTCTGCTCTCTAAAACTGCCTCCCTCTGAGGATAATGGTGCACAGAGCACTCTGTGCTCTTCACACCACACCAACCCCTTCCATCTCCATTCATCTCACTGAAAATACTGTGTTTGGATCAGTCCGACACAGTTTTAGGGACATGGCTTAGTGGTGGACTTGGGAAGGCTAGGTTAATAGTTGGACTTGATGATCTCAAAGATCTTTTCCAATCTAAATGATTCTATGATTCTATGATGGCAGAATCCTGAAAAAGCCCACAGAGCCACTATGTTCGGGACAAGGAGGTGCTGGACCGCTGCCTACTTTTTAATTTCATGTCCAAGAAGCACGTGACATGAAATTAAAAAGTAGCACCTTTGCAGGTACCCCTTGTTGGATGTTCAGTATCTGATCTGGCACAAATGGCTCTGAAACCTCCCCCTGGAGATGCTGCACATCCTCCTCCTTCACTAATGTTTCCAACTTGGATGTAGCAGAGCAAAGCCGAGGGCTTGCCACGTGTCCTCCTTTTCTCAAGGTACTTTTAATGGAAGCGAACAAATTTGCCTCATGTTATTGTTGAGACAAATAATAAGAGAAGCTTCGGAAGCATCTCCATTACAAATTCACAGCTCTGATCCATGCAGAGTTTATAATAACATTTTACTTAGCCAGCTGCCACAGGGCAGCCACTGCTGCTCTTGGAGATTGTCTTCAGACTCTGCGGTGTCTCATCTGAGTGGGAAGTTTCTCTCTCCCCTTGATCAAGGCTTTCTTTGAAGATTAGAGTCTTGCATCGTTATGGAGATGGTTTGGAAAGGCATGAACAGAAAAAGGAAATGTTATACTTTGGGTGACTGGACTGCAGCAGCAGAGGGGGTTTTGCTGACAGCAGCTGCAAAATGGCCCCCATGAGCATCACCTGAACTCCAAAGGGCTTCTTGGTCTGGAAGCATTTCTGGCCCTCCCTTTCTGGCCCCCAAACTGCTGGTGAAAGGGTGGGATTCTTCACAGAGCACCCTTCTCTGCGCTGTTTCTGTGACTGCCATAGCTCAGATGCAAAACTTTTTGCTTGCAGCAGTGGGGAGTTATGTATAAGCAGCTTCAAAGAGCCACATCAAAATCCAGCCATGTAGGGTCTGTAAATAAAAGGTTCATTACTTGACTTAATTTTTTACCTGTGTTCTTAATATATATCAGCGATCAAACCAGCAAGAGACTGCTCCCACGCCACGAAGAACAAGCTCTGACCGGCCACCCAGTTTGACGTGCATACATTCCCCAAATCTTTAAGCATATTCACTTATTAACAGAGAACAAAATATTTCAAAGAAGAAGGTGGAATCCTAAGAGTCTTCCCTTCTTCACCATGAAAATTTAATCACAAGCAATTTCACTCATTCTCCTTGCTGAAAATACACCAAAAAGCCTCCTGGCTTGATAAGGGTAAGAAACTGTGAGTGCCCAGGAGGATCAGGTGAGGTTATATAGTGAAGACATTCAATGTAATTTCAAGCTTTGCGCTCAGCTTGACAAGATAGGATTTTCATGTGGCTCTTTGCATTGTGATCACTGTGGGTTACACAGCAGTGGAAAGTCAACACCAGCATCAATGGTGTCTTGACAAATCTACCCTGCTTTTTGCCTGCAAGTTCTGAACAAGGGATGGTTCATTATGCAGAAGTCCTTGTGCAGCAGTGTTGATCATGTAAATCCCCTGTTGTTCACTTTGATGTGCCTTTAAACTACAGTCAGGACACTTTACTAGATTAAGAATAAGGGCTCCTCCCCTGCTTGCAGTGAAAATGTTGGCATTTCGATTTCAGACTGGCTGCTGATGTCAACGGAAGTTAAATCGTTGCATTTTACTTTGGTGAATGTTTTCTGTTTAAGCAGAAAATATGTACATATGGATATGTGTGTACTTACACATATATATGCATCCATATACACGTGTCTAGAACTACTGCTAAGCTTGAAGAGGTTTTGTAACGTTGCACCAAATAAGGCTGTCAACCATCATTACAGAGCAATAGAGAGTGATAAATAAAAGGACCCTGCTGAAATACCATCTAGCAGGTAAGATGATGTCTCCCTTAAAGTTTCAGCAAAGTGGCATCTGCAGACACACACACATAGCCTAAGGGTTAGAGCACAGGACAAGCTCACAAACTCACACGTTCCTACCAGCGTAACCTCATTGGCATTTCACTGATGTCATTTTTCCTAATACCCAAACTGGATGTATTAAGAATGACTGCAATTTATTAGCTACAAGGGAGTGGGGCTCTTTTTTTCAACACAGAGCTATTCTTAAATCACGCTGCTCTTTAAACATTAATGTTTCATCCTAAGTTGTTGATTAAAACTTTTTGTTAGAGAAGGCCAGACTTATCAAAAGATGCAGGCTTTATCCATCACAGCGTGTATTATCCTTTTCAGGTGCAGTGCACAGTGCGTGTCACGCAAGCTCCTACAGATCACAGCAGCCTATTCGTGATGCCTTCACTTTTTTGGTAGTCAGAGGGAGCATCCATAGGCATCTTATCTGGGAAGAGATTCAGTGAGCACCGAATGGAGCCGGTTATGTTCTGGCTGTGTGTAATGACTGCAGAAGCATTCACTGCCTGGGTTGCTGGCCTCAGTAACTGAAAGGGAAGTGAACTCTCAAATGAAGATAAAGTCATGTTCTTTGGAGGCAAGGAGGGAAACAGAATTTGGTTCTTGCTGCAGATATCGTGTGAGGGTTCCAGCTCTTCTAATGCTGAAGACAACAGATGGAGGAAGGAAGGGACAGTGGATACTTACAGTCTTACTTCTCAGAGTCTTTGGACAAGATCCTCTGCTGATCTGACCTGGAGAGTGGCTTTCACTTGAGTGGAGCTAGTCTGAGCTGAGGATCTGTCTATGTGTTTATGGCTTCATACTAGGAAAAGGAAAATTTCTCCAACTTTTTTCTGCCAAGCAACTCAATCAGAGGAAAATCTCTCCTGTCTTTCCATTACCATGAAATTCACTCCTCCTGAAATCTCTCCTGCACTCCCTGCTTTCACAGAGGATCATTTGACTGATTCCCTGCAGTGAAACGTTACCCCTGATTCACAGCTAACGGGGAGTTTTCTGGCTCAGAAAGGAGAAGGTGCAGCCTCTGCCCTAAAGCTGCCAGGCAGGGCTGCACAGCCCAGGCACCATTCCCTCTTACAGCATCAAAAAGCTAAGGAGGAGCAGGACGTGGAGGTCAGGCTTGGATGCTGGGAAGAGCCTTCAGCACGTGAGTTTATGAAAGCTTACAGTGGGCTGGGCTGAGTTAGGAAACCCAGAACCAGTGGCCTATGCTTGAAGTAAAAGTATTCAGGACTCGTGCACAGAGACGGGAAACAACAGATCCGAGCACTTGTATTCCTAGGTAGAGAAGGCATGAAATAACAGCAGGCTTCTGGCGATCCTTGTAGCCTTAGCTAGCTGAAAGGGTGACAAATACGGATTTGCTTTGCCTTTCCCCTTACCTTCACAACGGTTACCATCCCTTCGTTGGTGACGGGGTCTGTCCGGATGGTGAAATGGCCAGAGGGGTCTCCGCTGATAATGCGGTAAATGGCATTCCAGTTGGGGGAGTGAGGCTGGTCCCGGTCCATCACCGTCAGATTTGCCACCACAACCTCCACTCTGTTCTCAGGAACTTCTCCTGAATACTGCAAATAAAAGACAGGAGCGGTCATGGTGGGAGCTTTCTGTCGGTCCTCATGGCTACCTCCCCTCTGCCCTACATCAGCACGCTGACTGGGAGATCAGTCCCAAAAGAGGACCACGGGGTTATACAGTATGAGCAACACATCCCTTCCGCATTTCTGGTTTTCCTATTTTTTTCCTTTGAATATTTTTCAAAACCTTTCAAAGCCTGGTTTCACCTCTCAGCCCAAAGGAGGATAAACCTGCTATCACCCAGCCACTGCCCAAGTTTCAGCAAGTGTTTGAAGCAAATGAACAAAAAATGTTCTTGATATTCTTGTTCATTTACAGCAATCAGAGAGTTAACTGTCAACAGCAGGTAAAAATGGCAGATTAAAATGTGCATTTTTTAGGATGACTATGTCCCTTTAACCTGAGGTATTTTGCCTCACTCAGATTTCAGTGATGGCATTTTATTGCTTCTGCAGTGATTTTACTTCATTTTCTTTTTTTCTTGCCCTTGATTTGATTTTGCCTCATTATTTGAAGTGTTTCTCGTGATTTTGCCACAGCCTTTCCTGGTGCTTAATTCTCTCCTTTAGCACTGATTTTCATGGAGCATGTTCTGTTCAGGCATATCCTGACACATTAGCTTCATTCTTTTCTGCTTTCCAGTCCTTGATTTATCATATGGCTGATCAGGGATCCTGGCCTGCGAATACTTCCAGTGTTTGGGGCTCAAAAGCTGCCAGTAAGACACATTCCCAAATTTTCAACTGCCCTCATCTCTCAGCATCACCTATTAGCACCAATTGCAAATCAACACTCTGATTGACATATGGCAAATTAAACCACTGGGGAAACGATGGGAGCGGCTGGCTCTGCGTCTGCAGCTGAAATCCTGGCCCCAAACTGCAGGAGCAGAGCACTTCTGAAAATCTGGCCTTTGGTGTGCACAAATGCCAGGTTATGTAAATGATAATAAATCATTCCTTTGTTAGCACAAGAGTCCCTCTCCACTCCTAACCCATGCCCATCCATTGGAGTCTTTCAGTTACACGTGCTTATATTTAGTATATACTATTCCATCACTGACAGCAAAAATATTAAATCTGGCTTTTGTTAATGTAAATTTAAATTTGCCCTTTAGTGGTATCCTGAATGGCATTTTGCCCTCTTTTCTGTTATGCACCTGTCCTAAACAAGTTTTCATTAGTGAATGCAGATGGCGTCTCTTCCCAGCCATGCTGAGTGGTGGGGACGAACAGTGGGAAGCTGCAGGATAATTCTAATTCCAGTACACGCTGCAGCTCCTTTTCTCTTTATTTCCCATGATTTCACTCGTTCTTTACCCATTCTCCTGCCCAATTTGGAATCTCTGTGGCACGCAGCTTAAGCAGGGGAAATATCATATGGAAATTTATCAAAAGCCTCTTGAAAAATCCATTAGATTATGTTGTATGTACCCTCCTATTATCAACCTTGTCTGAAACCTGCTCCAAAGAACTGAAGGACATTAGTTAAGCAGGATTGTCTCTTACTGAATCCACACTAGTTATCACCTGTTATATTAAATTACTATGTCGTATGGCATGCCAGCAGCAACAAGCTGATGAGCCCCCAGTCTCTGTTAGGAGGTGGCTGCACTGCTAACGTCAAGCTATCGGACTGCAACTTCGAAAGAGTTAAGCACTTTGTGCAACCATCTCCAGTCTTTGACCTAGGATCACAGTTTTTTTGTCCATTACTACTAGGCTTATGCCTTGCAGAACTAAACAGAATTAATTCATCAAGAGCAAGCCATCAGCTGTATTTAAGACATTTAAGAGGGTCAGTCCTACAGGCTGCTGAACACCTTCAGTAGGTCATAACCCAGGG
The DNA here is from genome assembly GCF_000690535.1 of Cariama cristata. Taxonomy (NCBI): domain Eukaryota; kingdom Metazoa; phylum Chordata; class Aves; order Cariamiformes; family Cariamidae; genus Cariama; species Cariama cristata. Next base: position 25,501 of record NW_009603536.1, read on the forward strand.
GCTGCCAATGAGTTTGGGTTACATGGAAAAATCTCCCACAATTGCCAACAGATTTTACAGCAGCTTCTGTAAAAGCCATCACAACATCCGTTTTCAGCCCATAGTGATAAAGTTTACTACAAGACATATTTTAAAAATGAGGTATATTAAAAATTATAAATACACAAGCACATCTCAACATAAAGCCTGGAGGAAGATTGCAACAGTCTATAAAGCTTTTCCATTACGGTAAAATCCACAATGCTTGGCATATACTGAGCAATCCAGGCATTCATCCAGTTGTTGCTGATACCTGTTAGGTATACTTCGGGAATGATCACGGAGCACTGAGGGTGGACATTGCCTACTATGGTTATAAAGCCAAATATTTTTCTGAGGAGAACAGAGTACCTTCACTGGAATCAAAGGAGCCATCCAGAGGTGTTCAGGTTAAGAAGCGGATCTTGGAGAGATATACCATGAAGAACAGAACAATTTTCATCAGCTACAGATCAGCAGCTACTGGAAATCCAAACCAGAGGCTGTCTTTCCTCCTTCTAACACTCCCACACTATCATTACTATAAGGAAGTGCCATAATGTGTATTGTCCGCAATTGTCTTTACCTTTAACAAAATTAAGTAATGACATTAAATTACATCTGCTAAAGGAAGGATGGCAGCTAAAAGCTACCCACACTCCTTTAATGTCATCTCCTCCCTACCCTGGAGTAATTTAGGATAACGAACAATGCCATCTTTCATTGTGCTGCTTTCCAGCATTCCCTGTGCTGTAAGTTCTCTTTCATAAGATTACAATTGATTTTCAAATAAAGAGAAGCATACCTATTCAAACAAGGTAAAACAATGGGCAACGGAGGAGCTGCCGGAGTAAACATAAGATTGATAAAGCAGTGCTTGACCTATACTTGTAGCATTTACTCATATTCCCCTGTATTTCATTTAGCTTCACTTTCAGTTGTTACATTTGAAGTCCTTAATTTCCAGAGTGCTTTTGAAAGATCATTCACAAAAATTTGTATGTCTGATTGTTACACACTTCGCTTCCCTTCTCAGATTAAGGATTTGTTCTGAACCTGGCATGGTCTTAAATCCTTAAATTCTGTAGGGTCTTTTTTCTTCCCCTCCTATAAAAGCCTGGGCTGGTAAAAGTCCTTCTCTCATTCCTCTGGAGTTGGCCTGTCTGAAGTCATGTCCTGCTGCAAAGGTAATAATTCATTCTGATTTTCAGGCTGCATCAGATTATACTAAAATTTGTTAATCCCAGAGTTTGTCTTTTGTCTCACTTGGTACCTGACAGCATATAAACATGCAGACAAGTATCACTCGGGAGGAGAAAGGGATTGATGTGGGGGGACAAATGATGAATTCACACAATGACTTGACTTTGTGCAATAAATCTGGAGTCTGGGCAGTGAAGCCACGCACAGCAGAGTAAAACCAATTAGCTCACTGCAGCCACTCCTAGGGAAGTGCGGAATTGAGATGGATGAATACGAAGATAATTATTCAGGCTTCCTTTTAAAGGGAATTCCTTTTTTCCAGTGTTTGTTCTTTTTTCTAGCAGGTTTTGCTAAAAAGCTGTGAAAACAAAGACTTGTTCACATGAGTATCTGCAGGAAAGATTTTTGTGCTGTCTCCAAGATTCGCTAATGATGATGCAACATTTGTTACAGGCAGAAGCAGTTTATGAAGGCTGAATTGCCTAGAGAAATAAGTGGTTTATGACCTATAGCTATGGATTAATGCAAAAGAATAAGGGCATCTCAGTGCTCTTATTAGACGCTGAGTCCTTCCCCTGACAGCTATGACTCCTGCAAAGTGCTGCATCTTCTCTCTAGGTCCCCCAGGCTGAGAAAACCCGAAATGAGAGTGAGCGAGCTCACATGTGCACGTGGCATGGGGTGTCCCATCTTTCACAGCTTTCTGCTGCCAGGCCACCCTGTTATGCAGCAAGCTCTGGATACGAGGGGACATGGAGCCGGGGAACCCAGCACAACCAGGGCTGCATTTGCCCATGTAAACTGTGCACAGGCACCCAGCCTGAATATCAGCCCCCAGCTCTTTCATGTTAAAGGGCATACTCCCAACCAAGCGCTGGCTTGCAAGCCAACTGTTTACCTTTGCCACACAATATTTAACAAAGACGCTTGAATAGCAGGCAACTTAATAAACAACTGCGGTCTGGTTGCAGCAATCTGTGTAAAATGGAAAAAAAAAAAAAGACGAAAATCTCCTAATAAATCATTAATTGTGATGTGCCTGCCCAGCTGCAGCATGGAAACAAGCAAATGCCATCCTAATTGATTGCTTCTTATTCCATCTTTATAGGCCTGCATTTTTTATTGTGGGGGTTGAATAAGCCCAGAGGTGTAAAAAACCTCTAGATTGTACTCTGTGTATCTGCCAACTTGATATTTAGATCAATAATCCTCTTTTTTTTCCCCCTACTCGTACTACCGGTAATTTAGCTTTTCTTCCTAGCAGCCTAATTGCTGTTTTCTTAAGCCTTACTATCAATTCTCTGACCTTTAATTTCCAATATCATTTGCTGTACGGATGACTGTGCTAGGTCTGCAGGTTATCCTATGCCGTAGAGGTCAGACTGGCTGTCAGCTTCTGTGACAGCCAAAGAGTGACCTCCAGGTTCTCGCTCCACCATCGCTGTTGTGCAGCAGAGACCACAAGCTCGCTCGAATCCCCACAAAAATCTCCATAAAGTCAATCATATTTTGCAAAGCAGATTTTGAGATGCTCATTTCTTCATCACGTTTTACTAAAGAACTACTCACTCTGGTGGTGTTTCGAATGATCATCACCTTCTAAGCACCGATGTCCTCTCCTTTTTCTGAGGCAGCCCACGGCACCCCTGCTTTGCATTACATCAGTCAGCAACCCCTATGTAAGCCTCTTTGCTGTTGTTTTTTTCAGGTTCATGCCCGCAACACCCCCCTGCACTGCAGCAGCCCTGATTCAACTTCACGTTTACTTGGACCTACTCCACAGTCCATCCATGTCTGCACATCATACTTCAGACTAGTTATAGGCCATGCGGCAAGTGCTTTCCAAAATTTTATCTATAAACCCAATGCACTCTTGCCAGCTTGCAGTTTTGTTCCGCTGGTACGAGGCCCAGCTGTCACGGTGCTCATTCAGAAACGAATTGCTTGGGCTACAGGCAACGGCTCATTGCGGTCGGGCAGGAGTCAGCCTTGCCCAGCCAAGCAGAGGGAAGTGCATGACAATTAGCTCACCAACTTTTAAAGGATGCTTTGGAAGTTCTGCCTTTATCTTCAGCCTTTTGTGCTATTAAAATGCCTCACCTGCCTGCAAAGGAGCTCTCACAGCTCTATGCGCGGTGTGGTGGAGCCAGTGCACCCACTTGTGTATTGGGAGCTTCTACAAGAACGTTGAGCGACGTTCAGCATGGTCTCAACGTGCTGGTTTCACTTCTGCTGGATGAGTCTGAAAACCAGCAGCAGGCCCTAAAGTTTTGCACTTCTGAAGCTGATCTTATGATGGGGTGCAGACAACCTCCATCGTGTTCGTGCAGCTGATGACAGCCATTGGCTTTAAACTTTGTCTTTACTGGTGTTTTTTTTTTACAATTTTTTACAAATTACAAGATTTACTCTTTGAGTATGAAGACAAATCAGGAATAGAGGAGAAGAAAGTAATACCCTTTCTTTCAGAAGCAGTAGAAGAAAACCCTCTCATTTCAGACTCTCTGGTGTGAGGAAGGATTGTGCAGGTTTCACCTTGGTTCAAAGACTCTTAAGAGGACTTGCCAGGAGTTCAGAGACAAGAGCACATAATAGTAAAAGGATATTAAAGAAAAGAGAAGTTTGCATGTCTGACAATGAGCATTAATTTTTTTTCATTACCAGATGTTACATTCTTGTGACAGTATGAAAAGATGCCACAGGAACGATGACACAAGACACTATGCTGCTGCAAGATAACCATTTCCAGATAAATATATCTATCTTATGAAACAAGGTTCGAAGTTTGCATAGAAATTTAGATATTTTAAAAAAATGCATTACAACACAAAGGAGCTTTTTACAACGTTCACATGAAAGGTTTAAAAAGAGATTAAAACTATGTCCTTGGAAAGGCATATAGCCTTGTCAAGAAAAAAAAAAATTCTACATTAACCCCGTGTAGGAAAGTTGTACTTTATCTGTATTTCAAAGGCTATAAAGAACCACTTTAATCAACCTACTTGACTTTGGGGACTTGCACGTCTCACTGAAACTCATGAAATCTGGCATAGTGTGGTTTCTAGAACACAAAAGCCTTTAATCTGTAACCCGGCACTCTTGTACATTCAAATCCTGATACTATCTCCTTGTTAGGAACTAAAATTGTGAATTTATCCAAAATAGGATCTCATCTTGTCTAAATGATGTAGCCTTTGCAACAGTGACCTTTAACAATGGTTATACTCAACAATAAAAGATTTTATGTCAGGAGCCAGTGGAAACAGTATATGTTAAAATTCTGATCTGATATAGCACAGCCTTTTATTTTCCAGTTTTAGACAAGAATCCTTTGAACATTTCATTTGCTCTCTTGTCTAACATAGCTTTGTTTCTTGCCTACAGAATGAACAGCAGGAAAAGGTAGCTGATACCTTTCTGCAGAGACTATTTGATTGTCAGGTGTAATTAGTAATGCTATCTTTTAAATAGAGACATAGATTTTAAAATAGCTGGAACTGCCTACAAAGCCTCATTCTTAAAAAAAAATTTAGATATATACATTTATATAATAAAACATTTTTGCACAGATACATCATTGCTTTACAGTGGTTGACAGCCCTATGCTTCCCTTCAGCTGCAGAACTAAAGGAGTTGTGAAATGGGTTGGAGCCGTATCCTGTCCTCCGCTGCCTGTGTTGGGGCAGGATCCTGAGAACATCATTAATTCATGTGTTACTTGATAAATCCATCAGGTCAGCCTGGATTAGTCTGTTGATCTCCCCAGTGCATTGCCAGGTAGCCCTGTGATCCCCATTGAGATACTGAGATGGAAAAGCTCCCAGACGGGAAGCCTGGCAGGGAACCATGTGCTGGGGAGGAGCTGGATCACCGGCATGGCTCTTCCCCAGGCTCTGCATTGCATTGGCTTCAACTGAGGAACCTGAACAGGTTTGTACAGCTGGCAAAAAACAGGCCAAAAGAACAACCACTTGTGAAGCTCCACCATCTCAGAGCCCAACAGCAGTTTGGATACATTGACCTCAAATTGCCAAAGCAGTGCCAGCCTCCCGTGCATCACCCAGCATGGCAGGAGGAGAGCTCTCCAGCGTGCTCTCCAACTGTGTTGTTTGCCCTTACTCTCTAAATCATAGAATCACAGAATCGTTTAGGTTGGAAAAGACCTTTAAGATCATTGAGTCCAACTGCTAACCTAGCACTGCCAAGCCCCAAGCCACCACTAAACCATGTCCCTAAGCACCACATCTACACATCTTTTAAATACCTCCAGGGATGGTGACTCCACCACTTACCTGGGCACCCTGTTCCAGTGCTTGACAACCCTTTGGGTGAAGGAATTCTTACTAATATCCACTCTAAACCTCAC
>NW_009603537.1:0-804 GCF_000690535.1 Cariama cristata
CCATCCCGCCTGGCATCCCACCACCTTCCCTGGTTCAGCCCTGCTTGGCCCAGGACCTTTCCTGGTTCAGCCTCCAAAGCTCAGCCCGTGCCAGGAGGGAGATTCTCTACGAGCCGAGCAGTGAGAGAAAGGTTTCTCGTGGGGCTCCGTGTTCTCCCCACGTGGGCTCTACCAGGGGGACGGGTGCATGGCACGGTGCTGGTGATGCACGGCACAGGGATGCGATGCTGGATGCTATGTGTCCGGAGGCTGGGATGGGTCAGCACCGCTCCCTGCACCCACCGGGTGCTCCGGTCAGGATGTGTCTCCCTCTCCAGGGTTAGCACCTGGTGATGACGGGTGCCACCATCTTTGGTGAGATGGAGATATCGCTGCCTTTAGAAGCAGGACAAAATAAAAGCAACAAGAAGGGGCTGATTTAAGGCCAAGCAAGATGGAAAACCCCGAGTAAGGCCGCAAGCTCTGCCTGCAGCATCGCCGGGCAAACCCGCATCTCTTGTACCACAGGTGGAGAGGACCAAGCCAGAGCCACAGAGGAGCTGGCTGAGTTTCTCACCTGGGTCAGGATCAGGCCCTCCTTGTTTCCACATGCCACCAAAGGTGTTTGCTCCTCTCCCCCGTGTGCTGCCTTTACACCACGGGGCCAGACCCCAGCGCTCAGCCGGGCTGGATGCACCGGCGGTTTGGTCGGTGCTCATCCCGCTGCGATCCCTGGGGACGGACTCATTTCAAACCCTTGAGACACCAAAATCTCATCCTTTGGCTGCTTTTAGGGCTCGTGCCCTACTCACCGGCTGCCCTGGG
>NW_009603537.1:937-1505 GCF_000690535.1 Cariama cristata
CCTCCAACCAACGACTAAAATAACAGCCTCCGCCGAGGCAGCCGCAGCTGTCTGACAAACAGCGATGCTCAAGCATCGGATGTTGCGGAGAAAATATCCGCTGCTGTTTAAATGGGTCTTTCCCAGGGATCTTGGGATGGGCTGAGAAAGTTGAGGATGGGATGGAGCTGGCACGGGGTGGGGAGCGCCTGGCCGCCCCCCGCTTTGGGGGACGAGGGGGGGATCTTCCGCAGGACTTGTGGGTCTGAACCCCTTTGGGTATGAAATTTGGAGGCTGGAGCCACACATCCTGTTAATAAGAGGATTTATCTGGAAAAAGCTCTTTGGTGGGTGTCCCAGCCTCCCTTCCCAGCCCCGGGATGCTGCGATGGGGATGTGGGTGCGTGGCCACGGGTGACAGGCAGCGGAGCCCCCTCCTTTGACCACGCCGAGGACGAGGGGCCGGGGAAGTGCCCCGCTCCCCTGGCAGGGGGGTGGCTTCAATGCATGTCATTAAGAAGCCGAATTAATGAGCCAGAAAGCAAACCGAGGGGCAGAAATAACCCGCAGAGAAACTCGCAGCAGCAGC
>NW_009603538.1:0-242 GCF_000690535.1 Cariama cristata
GAAGATTGAGAAAGATAAAGGAGAAAACTTTCACCAAAAAAAAAAAAAAATAGGAGGCAGCTGGGACTATTTTTAACTCTACCCGGGTAAAAGTCTAGCTGAGCTTTATCACCAGAGCAATCACCCCAGGCAGGGAAACAGGTAGGTGCAACTCAGCCTTGCAATTATTTCAAGAGAAAGATAAAGCTAGATTATCACATGGTGGCCAGCCTTCCCTATCCGCCCATCTCCCTCTTATCGCC
>NW_009603539.1:0-25253 GCF_000690535.1 Cariama cristata
CAACCAAACCATTCTGTGATTCTGTGAATTGCTCAGAGTGTGGGGGAAGGAGGGGGCTGCACTCCAAGCGCCCACCGGGCCGAGGCCCAAGGGCTGCCCACTCGGCACAGAAACACCTCCCTCACGGAGCAGACCTGGCCAGCCCTGCCGTGCTTTCATGGGCGGTTGAGCCATTTCTCACCCTGCGTTACTCCTTCGCTGCCCAGCTTGGCGTTCGGTCCGGGTTTAGGCACAGGCCAGGGCGGGCGCTTTGCCCCGGTGCCTGCCTCGGCCAGAAGCCGGAGCACCAGCGAGCTGAGCTCTGCAGGGAAAAGCAGCCCTTAGGGGTGACGGGTCTAAATAAATAGCACACTGGGGAGAAGAGACTAGTGCATCTGGCCCAGGATTTTGGGGAACCTTAGGCATATGTTGGGACCTAAGCCAGTAGTGGAAAGACACTTCTTTTTGCAACCACTCCGAAAAAAAATAATAGATCTTCACTTTGGCAAAGAAGCACCGAGAGTGCACTCAGGTGTTTGCCTGGTTTGTATTTTTATGAGACTTGGAAGCACTCGATACCGGCAGAAAGTCTTAGACTCCTCAGAATGACTCTAAAGCTGTCATATTTTGTTTTACTAAATAAAACATTTTAGATTTTTACATGAGAAAACAGCAGCATCAGGACTACACCAAAAATTAACAAGCCACTTAGTAAGCTAAATACTCTCTTAATTACCTTATTCACAGTGTATATTACCTGTTGGCATCGACACAATTCACATCTCATTTTAGAAATTCCTCCAGGCAACAATCACCATTACGAATTTTTAAAAGTGGCTGAATGACTCAGCCTCCAGATTTAGTCAGCCAGAGTTATGCATTGCCTCTATACTATCTGTGCTATCTTTGCTAAAAAATGACTGTGGCACAACCTTTCTCTAGATTTCTATGTAAAGTCATTCCCACTTTATCCACGTTATTTCCCCATCTAGCCACACTGCTACCAGGGTGACGGCATGAAAGCAGCAATGAATCCAGTAGAACCCATAAAAAAAGGACGGAACAAGGAGAATTTGGGTCCAGTAGTATCTGCAAGCAAAGTACTTACCTGGGCTGCCAAGGGGATCTCTCACCATGTCCCACCCTGTGCATCCCGCTGGTGAAGTCCTGGCCTCCAGCAAAACTCCAGCTGGATTTCACTGAGCAGGGACTTTATCTTATAAAATGCCTTGCACCTGATTTGTAATTGTTCTGCACTGCATGCCCGCACTGCTTACCAGTGCTGACTGTGTGTTAAATCGTGTAGATGATGTATTTGGCGCACATGTGCTGATAGATATATGAGAGAAAATAATAGACCTCTAGCTCTTGCTAAGGTCAGTGAGAAGACTGAAAATAGAATGACACCTCATCTTGACTTGCTTTTCTGTGCATTTAATTTGTAAATGGTATGACAGGGAAGTGCATTCTTCTCATCTTAGCCAGGTTTCCAGATTTTCTTTAGTTTTTTTTTTGTTTTGCAGTGAATAAATCAGAGTCTTTAAGAGAAAGCAGATATGAATACAGACAGACAAACACCCGAAACAGCACTTGAATCTCAGGGTATGTATAAATGGTATTTCAGAGCACCAATTATCAAAACAGTTTCCATCTGCAACATTGCAGCTGCAATGTGTTAAGCCAGTAATATATACAGGAGGGAAAAAAGAAAACACCCAAAAAAGTTAAGATGCCAGTGAAGTCTTTGGACCTGTTAATACTGCATAGTTTAGGTGAAAGCCACTTAAGTAAGTCTGGGAAATATGCTTTTTGAAAAGCTTGCACTGGAACAATAGAAAAGCATTCCCCTGCTTTTCCTAATGCTTTTGACAATGACAGCAAAGCGCTGCGAAACTCATTCTATCAAAAGTAAGGACGAGGTGAGAGGAAGCAGCTTCTCATTCCAGCATCAGCTGAACCTCGTATCCCCTCTCGCCACATTTCTGTGGTGTAAGAGAGAAAAGTACAAACATTGCTTTAGGCACTTGTGACTAATTTCTGGTCTCTTATCTTTCTCCAATTCCCAAGAGACATATTTTTATGGGATATGTAAAACCCTGTGACATAAATGTTTTTGTGCCCTTGTATACCCAGATGGCTGGGAGCGGAGCAGCTTCAGTCTTCCCTGCATTTCTAGATCCGTGATTCTAGCCTCTGCCAACAACTGTCTCCAGAGCCAGCTCGAGGTTTCAAGAACTTTGTGGCCTTCAAGCTGAAGAGTCGGAGTTGTGTGGCACGGGTGGAGTAGAGAAGAGAAGGATGGATTTTTCACTGTCCCTTTGTGTCCCTTCAGGCTCTTTCGGCTCTCTGTATGTCTGAAGCAGTTGTGGTTGCTCCTAGCCGTGCTGCAGGTGAGTGCTTTGACTGCCTCGGTACCCTGTTCGCAGCTGATGTCTGCTGGCTTTTGCCACCTGTAGAATGCCAGCCTTGGGATGGGAATGGAACCTAGGACACTCCCCGCCACAAAAAGTGGTCTCTTTTAGCAAGACACTTCATTTATGTGACTTCTTAGCAAGTTAAACCTTACCAATCCCTTTTGCTTTCCTTGGATTGTGCTGCACCCACTGGGCTACCCCGGGCAAGGCAAACACCTCTCGTGCATCCCTGAGCGAGCGAGCACTTTGGTGCTTGCCCTTAGGGAGAAGCGCAGGCGTTGGGGAGAGGAGCGCAGGTTTCAGGGAGGAGTGTACATCCAGACCTGGCCTGACACGACACGTCCTGCCCACGCTGGCGTCTGTACATTATCTCCGATTAGTCCTGTCAGTCCCTCAACCACCATCCCTGACCGCATTCTTATTGCCACAGAAATCAAAGGTCCCGAGTCCTAACTCAGCCACCCCGTCCATCTCTTTTCTCTCATTTTGGCTAATAACATCTTCAACGCATCTTTCTTTTGGGCTATTGCCTCACTTCATACGATGCAGGCTGTTTCCTCTCCTTCCCTGACTTTCTACTTCTTTCCCATCTTTGTCCTCCTTTGAGATGGAGGACAACAGCATCTTGTTTTTCTGCAAATAACAAGAATATTTAAATCATTGAAACATTACCTGGACTGTGAATCTATTAGGGCTGAGTCGAGAAATGAATGAGAGGAAAAAAAGGCTCTGAAAGTTGAGATTTCTTTCATTCTGCAAACTGCTGTGTGATTACGCAAAGCTGTTCTCTTATGTTTTCTGCCAGACAAAATATGCAGACACTTTTCTTGCCTTTTGGAGGGGAAATGCTGTGCATAAATGCTGTCTCTTCCTTGAATTAAAAAGAGACCTCACAGAGCTGGTAGATGGTGCATTGCTGGGGTGAGCAGACTGGCAGCTCCGAACTGAGCCTGCTTTCACAGCACGCTGCTCGTCTCGGCAGCGAGGCATCCTGGAACGGGCTTGGGCTGGTTTTTGCTCTGTAACTCATTGTGTAAATGCCAGCCAAATTGAAGCAAAGCAGATGGGACAAGTAATTTGAAGATTAATGAAGCTACTTGCGTTAAAAAGTAACTTTAGATGTGTATTTTAATGAAAAAGCTCCTTTCCAGTTCATAATAGCTGGTCAAAAGTAAAGGATCAAGCAGTGAAAACTGCTAAAGCTTAGCAGAACACAACCTACAAAGAATTATTACAAGTGATTAAGTCTTTACAGAGTTAATCCCCATTAAACTGAATTATCAAGTCAAAGACTTAATTTCTTTCTCAGGTACCTGCATCCCTTTGTGAATGCTACCATTTTTCCTAAAATGTAGAAGTAAAGCAAGTAAACTCTGAGAAATTTTTTAGGGATTGTTCACAATACAGTCTAACATGTTGAAAAGTTCTCATTCTCCTGTGGCATTTGCAGTTTCCAACAAAACTTTTCAAAACTTCTGCTGAACAGTGACATTTTCCTTTGTATAACTGGCTATACTTCATATGAAAGAGAAATTAATATCAGGAATCAGTACAGTAAACAAATTATTTTTGTTTTACCACTGCAAAAATGCAGCTCAACCTTAAAGATGCTCTGAAAGATGCCCCTCCTACTCTAAAGAATCTCGAAATCTTTATTCAAAATTCGACCCCATCACAAAGTCCAACTGTAAAATATTTCCAGTATTGCCCTGAGCTCATCAGGGCTCTCAAGTGGCGGAGCTGGCTGGCAAGAGGAAAGCCAGACCTGTCTGCAACGTGCCACTGCGCTGGGTCCTGAAACTGCTCCTCCTTGTGCAGGTCCTCAGCGATGATTAGATATGGAGAAACTGTTTGACAGCGTTTTAAATGCAGAGATTGGAATTAGCTTTGTATTTGGTTCACGAGTTGGAGGTACTTAAGGTGCGGGGGAATCACGCAAACACAAAAAGAAAACCGTAGCAGGATATTGGAGATGGGCTCTGTAAGACGCACATCATCTTCTGCCAGAGACAGATCAGGATTTCTGAACTGGTGGAGTACCCCATCCTCTTCATCTACGCGCAGAGATGGCTGTTGCCATACTCTTCTTCAGGAGTAAGACTTGGCAATTCAGGGGAGAAGTATGCAACTCCCCAAGTCACAAGACAACTAAACAGTTACCTTTAGAGAGCGACAGAGTTATCTGTGCTGTTCTTCATATACAGAGTCTTTCCATGAACAAAAATTAGAGGCTGTGTCAGGGACAAACAGTAAACTTTCTCAGGGATGATTTTCTGTAAGAAATGTTACAAGGCAAGCATTAAACCCCTGCTCCTGCTCCCCCAAATCCAAACCTTCTGTGACTTGAAGCCACCAGATACCTGGTAAAGCACACTTTGATGCAGCCATTTCTCTATTGCACCCCCAAAACAACTGTCATCTTAAAAGACTGAGCAATCGTCTTGATTCAGAAAAGCTTTCCCTATCTATTGCCTTCTGTAAAGGGCTTGACCCCAGGTTTCAGTCCTTTGCTGAGGTTCCTTACTGAATAAGAGAGCATATTATTGAAAGCTTGTCCTTACACCCTCTACTGAATCTGGCCCTGAATGGCCAAACTGAGTATAAGCAGGAAGGACGACTATCCAAATCCCAGAGCTTTTATTACAGGAAACCTTAAGAAAATATGAATACTTGATGCAATATAGCATCTTTCTGAAACATACAATCTGTAAAAACAGAATTTGAGTGATTTCTTGCACTTAATACAGGCAGTAAATTCCTTTGATATAAAGGCTGGTTAAATTTCATAAAATTATGGTGCTTAAAAGCCATCTGACTCCTAAAAGGCAAAAGAATAAAAGTGCATTATCCATGTGAACACCCAATTTGACTATTGGTCTACAAACTGGAGGTAACAATCCTATCAATTAAAACACAACATATAGTTTTACTTGTTTGTTTTTCTTACAGTAAAGTACTAAACATGATGGCTCCTTAAATTACTGCAAATGTCTGTTTAGAAATACAGTTACATTTTGGTTTAGTTTTTGTACATCTTTCCCCTGTAAAGTAGTGTGCAATGTAAGAAGCTGTTGTGTTGATGTAAACCTGATGCATATCAAATTCCATTAGTCATCTGCTTCTGGGTCCCATGTATGTAAATTCTTTGGCACAATCCAAACAAGGCCTTTTCTCTCCCAGGCTCCATTACGAGGTAAGTGGATATTTTTTTCTTCTGGAATACACACAGGGATTTAATAAATCCGCTACTGTGCTGCTCTTAAAACATTACATACTCCAAAGTACATGCAATTAAACAGCATGACAGTAATTCACTCCCTCATCATATCTGTGTCGTTGCAATGAGAAATGAGCCAACAGAGACATTCACAAACCACACAGCAGACTTTGACGACGCCACATGACTCTTTAAAATGAGGAAATGATGAAACTTAGAATTGTGTATAACATCAGAACTAGATTTGATAATGTAGATCTGAGTACACTGTGTCTAAGTCAGTTTATAGCTGATTACATGCGGGGATGGGTTGTGATCATGCAGGTTATTAGCTGAATTTCTGACATTTAGATGTCGATTATGCTGGCTTTTGGAGTTGGATTGATTTTTACAACAGAATGTCATTATAGCGCTTGCAGGGATATCAAGAACAGAACTTCAGCTTGATCTTCCTCTACAGAAGCTCATTAGAGATTCACATAAGAAGACAACCAACACATGCTATTGCCATGGAAACAAGATGGAATATCATGAAGCAGTATAGGCCATATTCCAAAACAGAGGGGACAAAGTCAGAGCAATTACAGCACAAGACTGACAGGCTTCTTATTTGCAGCCTGTATGGGTCAAAGCAAAACTTAGCTCCTGCTCTTTGAAATAAAAATCACCAGTGCAGTTTTAGGACTCTGGTTTCTATTCCTCCTTTTCAAACACAAAAATTCAAGCCGGTTAGTTTAGTTTATGCCGTCTGGGAGGAAGGAGGCCAAACGGTGGCAGAGACATCACAGCAGGCGTGTAGGTGTGATGATGTACAAAGAACAGACATCACAGGACTGACAGAAGTGGGAGTCAAGTTCAAGGCAGGCAGCGAGGCACTGATAAAACAGAGGTGAGCAGAACCAGGAGAAGCTGCACATCTGCTACATCATTAAGGCCCAGAAGAAAGGCTAGTTTCAAATGCAACGGCTAGCCAGTACCCGCAGCCAGTACACAAAGGATAAAATTTCTTGCGATTTGCATTAAATAGGATGAGTCTCATGGTTTCTCATGTTGCCTGGATAATGAAATGCTTTTGGACATCCTGTATGTATACAATACGTAGGCAGTCTAACTTCCCAGGCTTCTGCTTGTGACTACATACACAGAAAATTCTTTAAGACATTTAAAACAGCTCTGCCTGGTCTAGAGATTTTCAGCATTGTAAGAGTTTTGACTATTGTCTCCGAGTACAGAGTGCTAGCTAGTGAGTATGAATGCACCTACTTTTGGTGTTTGATGATAATACTAAAAAATACAGGAATTCTATGTTAAAGGAATCACGAGCTTAGAGGAGATATTTTACCCTTCATGTAGAAAGTCTGTGATTGCCACTTTATTCCCACACTGGTTCTGCCTTTAAGAAACATTTTTAAATTCCAGCTGAAGGTCTCGGAATCAAGGGTCTATTGTAATCACCTTGAGCAAAGCCACTGTGGGCAAAACATAGCTTAAGGAAGACAACCGAAGAGAATAATAGGGTTTTAAGGAGTATTCAACAAGCTTTGGAAGGTTGTGCCATGAGTTTGCCACTACAGAGGGTTACCGTGAGACTCAAAAACACTTGAGAATGATGAAAAGGAAAAATACTAAAGTACACAGAAAGCTTGTCAGTGCCCACTGAGCCAGGCTGTGGGAAGTCTTTCAATGCCTACACATCAAAAGTGCGGTATGCCACTATTTAATTATTATAAACTCTATAGACTGTCATCCACTTAAGGAGCTCATGTTTCTGCCAAGTTAAATGACTTCAGAGCTGATACATTACATTCACTGTTTCAACTCTGATTCATTCTTGACTGGTCCTGTTTTGATTGGAAAAAGATGACAAAAGACACTGTGATTTTGAGAGAAGAATCTGAATGGAATACGAATTTCTATTGCAAAATTTTATTCCAGTAAAACATACAAACTTTAATAGTAGTGAGTACCTTTATCAGAAGCAAAATACCAAACAATTTGTTAAAAAGAAGAATACTAGATCAATTTTTTCACTAGCATCAGGCAAAGGGATAAAATGCAATATAGTTGACAAAAATACTGGAAAGTAACAAGCATTCTTTCTTATCTTTGCACACAAACTCTCTTTCCCAAACTGTTAAATACAATTCAGTAGTGCCAGCAACTACTTTTTTTTCCCTAAACCTTTTCTGTGCGCTTTTTTGTGTGCATCTGGGTTTTTCTTCTCTTGCTCTGCTTGCAGGACTGCTTCATGAGCTGCCAGCTCTTCTTGTTTTCTGTGCTCAGCCTCTAGCAGCTTACTTCTGTATGCTTCCCGAATGCTGCGAACTCTACCCCGTGTTTCTTCTAAGGATGCCTAGCCAAAAACAAACAGCAACACCCCCCCCAACACATGAATCTTCATTTCATCACAAGCAACTGCATCCTTCCTGTTACGTTTTACTTTGTGATTCTATAAGTTCAGGGAGAGCATCTCTCCTTTTCTTTTCATGTGTATTTTTACTGATTTGTCACAGTGACACAGCTGTACATCAGTCTTTTCACCATGAAGAAGAAAAAGTTCATGAAAATCCTTTTTAACTTGCTAGCATAATAAGCTAATTGTGGGAAAGGAGGGTAGGGCAACAGACTAGTTACCCATCTGGGTCTAGTCCCTCTTCAGTCACTGGCTTGCTTTGTTGTCTTAAACAAGTCCCTTAAAACCAAAACCTAGTTTTCAGAAACGCTGAAATGGCTTAGGAGTCTTTTAAGAGACTAAAGGAGCCTGAATCACATTGACCTTCAACGAGACTTAGAGCAAGTGGGACTTGGACACTTCTGAAAACTTCTTCCTTTACATTTCCACCCTGGAAAATGGGGATACCTGTAAAAGTGCTAATCAGCACAGTACGCGTATTCACAAGTATCTCTCATTTTAAATTCATACTGTGAAACGTCTTTACAGGACATACTTTCTAGAAAGAGCTGAGGAACTACTCCTAGCAAAAATTTGCCCTTCTCATATATGCTATGTTAGGCATCCAAACTTGTAGCAACATCTGAAAACCAGGAGACATGCATTCTTACTAGGATCACTCAGTCACTGGTAGAGAACTATGGCTCCTTGCAGCCTTGTAGTTAAGTAATATATGCCTGGAACTTGTTAAGGAGATGTTTTCAAGTGATTTCTGTAAATAGGTTGGTTTGATGTAAAATTATTTTTACTGTCTCTTATTCAGTTTTAACAGCTCTGAATGGTCACCAGCTGATTGCTAGTGGTTATTATATCACCACTGTGTAACAAAACATTTTGTTCCTGTTGACACTCAAAGGTTAAGCTCATTCTGTTAAGATATTTGTACCAATGTCATGTGCAATGCATTGGCTGAGCTAATCCTAACAATGGTTCCTACACTAATGCTACCAAATTTATTATTTACAGACATGATTTTTAAAGGATTAATAATTCCAATTTTTTTTGTTTCCTGGCATCATGCATATTCCAGGAAAACCGTGTTGTCTAACTTTGCTGTAAGACACATTAGGAGTAACTCACCCTCCTATGTAAATTATCTTGTTCTTTATTACTTTCCAAAAAGCCCTATGCAATTCTATAACCCAAAAAGATAGCCAAACCACAGATGCTTTATCTAATATGCATCTGGTATGTATGTCAAATGCTCAATTTATTCTCACTTATAACTATCCTTTTATGGTGATATTCTTAAAATAGTGGTTTTTGCAAAGAGCTGTATCAAGAAAGTACTACGAATATTATATTAAGGATGTTGTGCAGTACTATTTTTTTTTTCCTAGAACCTTTAGTTTTAACCTTCGCCCAAGCAAAATTTCAAGTTTCTTCACTGTTTCTAATGACCGGTACTGAATACAAAATTCGTGAGAATGGTTGATCAAGATATTCATACTAGTGGTGAATAACAGAGTAATAGTTATTGGAAAGTAATCTTGAAAACCTACCTGCAGATTCTCATACATTTCAAGTATATTTTGCTTCAATAAAGCTCTGGCATTTTGTTCTTTTTCTCTTTGTTCTAAAGCCAGCTCTCGAAGTTCCCTAAAATGGCTGATTTTTTCCGCTTTACGTATCTCTTGCTGTTGAATGGTAGACTCATTTCTCAGCACAGACTCAGACATTGTTTTTCTGAAGGAAATACAAAGATATTTGTCTCATTTCAAATACAGTTTTGGGTGGTGTACATTCTGCCTAACACCTCTATGCATGTATTTGGCTTATATACTGCAATGTCACTATTGTATGGTTAGATATGCTTAAGGAGTCACTTTTCCTCTGGTTATATACAACACTGATGAGAAAGCGTATTCCTGAGGCAGGTCTTCTTATACTTGAGTGTCTATTTGAAAAGTATTTGTAAAATCATGCTCATCTTTGAGCACATGAAAAACTCCTACATGTGACGCTTATTTTTAATTTGCAAGAAATATCATATTTCCAGAATCTTTTGATATTATAATTCAGCATTGAGACAAATGTAATTTTTTTTTTTTTGCCATTGGCATAATGGCAGCTAAGTGCATAATATATTTTTACAATTTGACTTAAATGACTAGTGTAAAAATCAAGGAGTTGAAGACAAATGAAATGCTTACAAGACTCAAGACTGTAGAAGATATTTTCCTATATTTTCTTCTGTTTTAATGTTATTCGCTTCAATTTAACACCAATTTTCCTTTCAAAATAAAATTAAATATCGGGATTTTTTTCAGCATGTTCTAAAGTCTTTTGAAAATCAATGAGCTGCATAAATGCCTCTTAATACAAATGGACTTAAGCACAAACTGGGTTCTAGCTGCAGCACAGCAAACATGCAGGTGCATGTATATTAGCCAGATAGGTTCATATCATGAAGAACATAGTTCTTTTGAATAAAGAATATAATTAATATAATTGTTTCAACTATTAACTATTATTATTAACTGAACTGCATTTGTTAAATACATTGTTTGAATCTAGCATCACACCCTGACAAACTTCATATGCGCTTCTTTCAAGATGACCACTGAAATGAACATATTTGCCTGCACATGCATTTTCTTCAAATTTCTATGTCACATACTCACTACATGCGGTGCAGTGATTTAGCTCCTTTGCCATGTATTATGTTAAGGAAAGGACATAAATTATAAATGCATGTAGGAAAGCATAGATTTTAAAACAGATCCATGCCAGGAAAACCAATGCTGAAAACTGTATTTTGATGTCATCTACACTTCTGCATTCACTACTGAGGGATTTTGTGTACACAACATAAAAGACAGATAAAACATAGGCCAGGATTTTCACAGCCACTTTAACAAGCATGTGATAGAACTGTCGCTTACTTCAATAACATGTGAAGGATAAAGTCTAAATTCACATATATTATACTGCTTCCAATTACAGATAGGATACAAGTGCCTAAAAATACATTCATTTACTAATTTCTATATATGAAAATCCTTAGCCAGTCTTTCATTCTGGTGTTTCCCTGGGACTTAATTTTTCCTGCTGCAGTTTACCTCATGTAAGGACCAAGGTCTATAGGCTCCCACTTTTTTTGCTGCGCTTGTAAGCTTGAGTCAATAGCTGCTTGTGATGCTTTTGTTCCTGTGGTAAGAGAATCTACAACAGAACAGATTAAACTGGTTATTTAGTTATGCCAGGAGGCTGCATCTAAATTCTTATATGGTTTTTTTCTTCTTTTGGCTCAGCAAAATATATTATTAAATGAGAATATGCGTTAGGATATAATATTTCTGCCTTTTTATTTCCAACACTCATGATAAAATCAAACATGCTGCAAAAAACCCATATATGGTAGAGAAAAATTAATATTAATATATCTTAGTTAAATCCATAGTACTCAAGAAAGTTTGTAAATCTAAGCAAGAACATTCACTATAAAGTGCCTAAAGAACATAAGAACAACTTCTAATCAGCAAGGAATCATATTCTTTTATTTTAAAAAAAAACCAATAAAAATCTGATTGTTCAGTCCTGGTTGTAATTATATATATATTCCTTTTTGGACAAAGATTTAGTTTGGGAAATAGCAGTCTAAAGAAAAAAGGTCCCATGACACCTTAAAATTGTCATTCTGAAGTCTGAGAATTTTTTTAACCACATGGATAGTAACCATGTTATGCTTTAACGTAGCATTCTCACAATGCAATGACACATCTGATACTGTGATTATTCAGATGCTTCCTTCTTTCAGTTCGCCAGAATGTGCTGAAAATGCCTGTGAAATCTGATGAGATTTAATGATGACTGCAGTAGTTTATTTCCATAAAAACTCTCTTATTACCCTACTTATAGGAGTAATCAACTGAAACATTTAAAAAATATTACTGGAATTTTCTCACCAAAAATAGAGGTTTCTGAGCATTAAAAAATTTACTGTCTATATATTTACTGTCTATACGTATACATATATATATACTGTCTATACAGACAGCCTTCTCTGTTGGTCTAGTAGGGCCACATGGACTTTGGAGGTGCCTTAGACACTGCCCATCAGAAAAGTATTCTCCAGAACATAAAAATTCTCACTGAGATACTGAACATCACAGAAATGTTCAAGCACATTATTACTTATTGCTGCACTCTATGGAACAGAATCATAAAAACTTAAAGTCATCGGGGTGTCACTTCTTTAAGTTATATACTTACCTCTTTCTCCTGAACTAGGTGCTAAACTGGCAGTCTCGGTTCCAGCTATAGGCTCCTCTGAACCTTTCACAGCATATTTATTAATAAACCGTATGCGTTCCTGAAAAGCCTAGAGATCAAAGTTTTAATCCAGATAAGAAAACTTCTACTGAATGCTTTAAATCCCAAAGAATTTTCAAAAGTAGGAATCTATAAGTGGTCAATAAGACAGTAATTCTTCAAATCCAGTGCATGTGAGATATGATGCTACTCCATATTACTGGTGAGTATATTTCACTGGTTTGATCTATGAAAACATCACCTCTAACAACAGGAATACCATTAGTGAGTCACTGGGGAGAAAAAAAGCTAAACATAAGAGGACC
Organism: Cariama cristata; assembly: GCF_000690535.1. Lineage (NCBI taxonomy): Eukaryota > Metazoa > Chordata > Aves > Cariamiformes > Cariamidae > Cariama > Cariama cristata. Next base: position 12,643 of record NW_009603539.1, read on the forward strand.
ACATTTCATGTCAGAGTCATATTCAAGCCATCTCTCCAATAGATTTTTCTTTTCTCTGAAATAATAACCTGTCAACATTAAACATCCAATTTTTCTAGTAATATTTTGGAACTTTTATTTGTTTCATTTTAATGTGTTGTGTAGAGAAGAAATAAATTAGCATTAGTACTTAAGTTCATCTTTAATTTCTAGTAAGTGTGTCTTGAGTATATGAATAAGAACCCCTAAGAATCTCCCTTTGTGAGATGGTAGTTCAGTAAAAACAAAAGTAGGCAGTACACTTTGAACGGTAAACCTGATGCTGTCAATAACAAACCTAACACCAGAGCGCAGTCCTCAACTCTGCCTGGGGCTGGAATCGGCAAAGATGTTAGGGTTCCCATTGGATCAGTCCTGAGACATTGAGTACTTACACTAAAGATCACCATGCAATGAAACACTGAAAAATCACAGATCTCTGGGCAGTTTAAAATAATCTTTAGATTTTTTTTTTAAAAAAAAAAAACAAAAAAACCTGAAAATCAAGGTTCCCTCATAGCTGAAAGTACGGTCAGAATCCATTCAGCTACTGCACCTCCTTAGGGAAACACCACTTCCTCCTGGGAGCTCCCATAGCCTGGTGAGTCAGAGTCCCTCCTGAGAAAGGGGAGCTATGGGTGCAAACCCTTTCAGACTCAATTACCTTTGATGCCCAAAACAGGCAACACCACTTCTGCCTGTCTTTTCAGAAGGCGATTTTGGCTCACTGGGCTTTCTCTTAAGGGCTCAGATTGCCAGAATGGATGGAGAAGCCAAAGGTCAGCCTGGAGTCAGGCACCTAATTCCCAGAGTCGGAGGGCATATGACCCCTGGAACGGGCAGACGTTGGAGCAGGGTGATCAGGAAGAAAGGAGAAGGGAAGCTACTTGGTCTGGATAGCAGACTCCCAATTTAGACCTTTTTTTTAGCATACTACGTGAAGTTGCTGCAATTTTCTTAAGGATAGCCGTTTTAGAAAAATGTCACAGACCTAAAGGGCTTTTAAAATGGAACCCTTTAGTTGTAATTCACTTGCTTTTCTGATCAAGAAAGGCAATGGTGATAGAACCAGCATTCTGAAGAGACTCTTTACACATCAAAGGGGATTCATTTCCAGCTAATCTTTAGGAGGTTGTACTTGCATTTTCAGTCTCAGCATAACCAATCAAAGCTGCAGAGTAATGCATCTCTCCTTAGATCAGAATTTAATAAAGTAGTGGCAGAAAAAATTTTGAACTTTGGATACACTGAAAAGAACTGAGAAAATCTTAAAGTGTAACTGGGAAGACCCAGGTCTGAGGTTCATTTCTGATAGGTAACATAAAAAAGGTTAAATGCTTCTGAGCTGGGGTTTCTGGGCAGGTATCCCTCAATGGTCAATGGTGGTGGTGGTGGTAGGGGATGACTGTCAGGGAAGTTTAACAACTGCATTTTGTTCTTTTTATTTTCCTTTTTTGCTTATGATGCCTCCAATTCTGAATCGGCAGTGTTCTTTCTAGCAAAGCAAAAAGTTACTTGTATTATTTTCCCATCTTAAGCATACGTCATGTCAAAAGAGCACAGCTGCAGCTGACATCTGAATTAGTATTTCCTCTCCAAAACAGTGAATTCATACAGAGCAGCATGTACAGGCTCATGGGTAACCTGCAACCTAGAATGAATTTGGGAATCCTGGCTGCAGGCGACAATTTGAGTGATGATATGGCCAGGTGCCAGTTCTTCAAGAGAAATCTTTTTGGCATGTTTGTAACAGTGTATTTCTCACTAGAATCTGTTCACGCTAAGCATTAAACATGTCACAAGGAGCAGCTTTGCAAGTGTGTAGAGGCAGCGGGCTTTCTAAGGGAAACTCTTCTCTGTTTCGTAGAGTAGAATCTAAAGTCTCAGTGATTTGCAGAAGTCTAAAGTAGGTGATCTGGATTTCCTGCTCAGAATTCATGCACATAATCACTTTTGATGCTTTAAGCTGTGTAAAATTTCCTGTCTTCCACAGAGTGGTGAAGAGGACAGCCATATGAAGCCAGGTCTCTGTCGTGGCAACTGCTCTACCATCCCAGCAGCTCCTGGAACTTGTGAAGAAGCACTGCTGCAAAGTTTGCACTCTGATATTACCTTGACAGCTCTTCCCGGCTCTGCAGACTCCCATGCTTGTTTCATGGCTTTGATCTCATCTGCTCGCTGGGTGTCTTTCTTCACCTCCAGAATGTCTGCCTCTCTCTGCTCACTAACTAGACGTAAAGTCCAGTATGGTTGGTTTGAAGCTGCTTGCTGAAAGTGAAGTATCACAAACATCATGTATTCATTGGTATACACATACACCCTTATTTAAGATGAAGTTACGGTTCTGTATCCTGGTAATTTTCCCAACTGATATATATTATATATTGATAGACTTTGACATGCATTACTACACAAACAGTGGCTGCCAAAGGAAAGGAAAAATTACTTTGCAATGTCTAGAAGCTCTCCGAGGTATTTCGTTTACATGCTTCCCCCCACTCCCATTCAGCATGCTTGACACTCCCAGTTCTTCTGAACAGTCTGTCTGAACAAGAGTATTTTCTAGCGATTTTTCATGCAGTTGTCTCATCTCCCTGCCAAGCTTTTTTCCTTTCCTTCCCTCCTTTCATTTCCATCCTTCCACAAGCTTATTTACTAGAAGTCTTATTACATTTCACTAGGCTTTTTATGTAGAAATACATCTTGCTCTGTCTTGTGAGGCAGCACGTTCTGTCCCGTCACTTCCCAAACTCTCTAAACCACCTTAACACACGGCTTCTCCAGAACTGTAGGGTACAAGTAGTGCCTGAAATGTAGGAGACCATTCTGCTGTCTGACCGATGAATGAGATATTGTGCTGCATATATTTCTGGAAACGGTACCATCTGCAGAAGTTTTAAGCTCAAGATTTAGAAGTAGAGCTAGGAGTTCAGCTTTTATTTGAGACTAAAGGTGGGCATCCTCTTTACCTACAAGCAGTCCTATCTTGAAACTTCCATCTGTTTTGGTGGCAGACTGAAGAACTCCCAAGAGCCATCATCGCAGCACCCCTAGCATACCCCATCATTGGAGATGCAGAAATCTGACACAGCCTGAAGCTGCATTACATTTCTGTGGCCAACAATCTCAACTGCAGCCACTCAGACTGCTCTGAAAGAAGGGTTCAGGAACTATTCCGGAACTTTGTAGAGATTTCTTCATGAAAAACTTTATGGAGATCCCCTCCCCTTGAACTACCTGCCATGAGACAGCAAAATTCCCAGTAAAAGCAATACCATTAAAGGAGGAGCTGTCAGTTTCTTCTTTGCCTCCCATTAATCTGTTTGCAATCCATAAAGTCAATTATTCCTTTTAAGGCATACAGGCTGGCAGTAGCTTTTCAGTCAACCACAGAACGCTCAGATTATCCCATCACAGATGAGAAGAATTTGTAAACAGGCAAGTAGGTACCAATTGTTCTGCCACTGTATGTCCACAAGCTAATGACAATTGTGACATACAAGACAGGAACCGACTCTAGCGGAAAGCCCTATTTCATATCCCTGGGAACCCACCAAAAGCACTACAATGAGGGACTAATGGGACATGAATATGGTGAATTCACGGAATTTAATAAAACTTCAGCAGAGACAGAAACTAGACCAACAAAAGGAACAACCAGTAGTTGTTTTATACATAAACAAAGCAACGAGCACATTACATCTCTAAATGCAGGATGCATGTCTTTTACACGTGCAATTCAATCTCTCAGGTGTAAAGCTGAGAAAGTGGCAAAGCAGGGCATAGAGAAATGCAAGGGATACACTAAAAGTGCTAGATCACTGCAGACATGAAAATATCTTTACACTCAGTACAATGATGGCACATTCCACAAATCCAGTTTTTGGCTTTGTTCTCACCTGAGATTCAGGTCGAGATGCAAGAGACAGAAGTGATCCTCTTTCTTTATTGGACTTCTCTCTTTCAGATGCTTTATCTTTTGATTTTCTCATAGGTTTAGGAACACCTGCAGACTTCTGTCCTTCAGAATAATTAAGCATCAGGGGAAAGCTGTGCTCCTCATGCTTTTCTCCATGTACTATTCAGATGTAGTTATGATGCATGATGAATTAGAAAATATTGTCATCCATAAATATATTTCCCCATAATATCCAGGGTGGAATAACAGCACAAAACAGCCATACAGAAAGACAAAGAAAAGTCAGTTAATTTGTTGACACTTTCAAGTACTACACTAACATTTAGTGTTGGACCTAGAAAGCACGTGGGGACAAAATAACTTTTAAAAACAGATTTACAAGGTGGACATACTGTGACAGCCTTATCTGTCCTAAATAGCACTTTACCCAGGGCTTAACTGTGAGTTTGCCATGGTGCCTACACAGCAGTCACTGCATTGTTCCTTGTGCACGGGACAGTCCAAAGATTGCAACGTACAGAATCACAGTCTGACTCTTACTTCTCTTGTATAGTCTCATACAATCTCTGCCAGTGTTATGCACCAGGCAGGTGAGAAGCTCAAAGTAGGTAAAGTCAATGTTCTCACTGTCTCACATCCTTGTAAGCCCGAAAGTGTGAAGAGCAGAAGGGAAGATATGCCCCACCAAAAATGCAAGGAAGTTACGGCAAAGAAACATATTCAAGATTTGATGCATATTTAAGTAATTCAAAATTATCATGCTCAGAACATTTTTGATTAATTCTTTTATCACTACATGTGTATGCTATAAGAATGCTATATGCTGAACTAAAGATACTGAGAACTGACATTCATAACACTTATTCTGCACTGTCTCAGCTGGTGGGAGCTGTTAACAAGACTTTTTGCATGTCATACTCTTGTTAAAATAAACAAATAAATAAAGCCTGTAATAGCATATAGCTTTAATAGCATGAGAAACATGTCAATTGAAACAACCTGGAATGGACCCACAACACTAGGATAAAGGTTAAAGACCTGAGTCTGAAATCTCCATTTCCCTCAACCTTCATACTGCTTGAAACATTAAAACAAATGCTGAAAACCTAGATTTAGTCAATACAATAAACCAGGGGATTTCTCTTAGAAAAAAAAAAAATGCTTTTCTAATTTCTTTCCACTGAGGACAAATCATTGTGCTGCATGACTAATGAGCTTTGGATCAGATCTGCAATGTCACGGCTGAGGTTATATGGATATATGAAATTGTAAATATTAAATATATAGAAACATATTTATAATACACATATAACTACACATACAAATATATATTATACATGTGTTTATGCATAAATTGTATTATTCTTGTCTCATCATGCTACTTAAACAATGTACAATGGCACCAAAGTGCTAAGCTTAAACTGATTCAATGCTACCAAAGCATACACCAAAGAATGAAAGCAAAAATTAAAGCAGTCTCCACAAATACTAAAGATTCTAAAACAACTCCAGAGGAAATGGAAATATAAAATAAATAGTGTTGACATTATTTGAAGTTATAATATCATTACATAAATGGCTTTCCATTTAATTTCATATTATCATAACATATTAGCACCATAAATCAGGCTGGTGTACATGCATTATTCAGTGGATTATTAATTTTTAAAGAGAAATTATTTATTGTTTATACAAACACTCAAGAGACATTCAGTGCAATTAGCTAAATGATATCAGACAAAGACTTTCTATATCATGGGATACCACAAGCTTTGTCTGTCTTCTATAAATATTTTACAACTCTGAATTTTAACATTTTGATGCTCTGAACTTCTCGCATACACGGAGAAGTCAGTAAATAACAAAGAAGCATATGAAATGAGGGGGCTAAAATGAGGTATCCTGCTTTAACTCCAGATATGAAGGCTTAGGGCAGGATTCGGTTGAGCTCTCGTAGCCAAGGGAACGCTGTGCTGTCTAGGTTCCCCCAGCCCTCCTCCATCCCTCCGCAGAGCGGGCAGCCCCCCAGGTCTGAGGTCATCCTCCACATGCCTGCAGGTGGGCACTATAGCATGCAGCCCACTCAGACTCCAAGGGAGATGTGAAGAGTTCCTCAGGGATTTTCCAAGGACAAAGCCAGGCAAATGCTTTGTAAGGGATGTGATAAGAAAGGTAGGGAGATGATACAGAAAGTAAAAGGCCATTCCAGTTCACAGCTTATGCATCTATCACCACAAACTCTCAGTGGCAGTTATTGTATACGTATGGCACCAAGAAACGCTTGGGCATCACACCAATAGACAGTGATGACAAAGAGCTGATAGCAACTCTTAAAATTAGCTTCTCTACCACTTTTCAATTATGTACTCAGAGACTCGTTTGGTCTAATGCCAGAAGGGACTGTAGTGATCATCCAGTCTGATGTCATGTCTATGACAAGCTAAATAATTACACAAAATGATTCCTATCTGAAACTCATAAGTTCAGATTGAGATACGACAATTCTCTTTTTTAGGCAAGATAGACAGCTACTCCTGATTTATGAAATTCAAATTACAGAGGATGTATCTTATTCATAGGTAAAATACAGAAGAGTCTTTTGAAGTTTTCTTTGAGAAGATACCGTGCTCCCACTATCTGAAATAGGCTCTGAGCATTCAGTGGGATTACCCAGTAGCTGGCAGAAATGACTGTTACTTGCCCCATGAAAGACTTTCAGGTTTGGTTAGGAAATGACCGAGAAGTTTAGACATTGCTTTTCCTGACTCCGACTGGACCCTCAGAAGGATTCCTGACAGCTAGCAACGTCAAAAACCTTTCCAAAGTTGGGCTCATCCAGACACTAAAGTTGCAGTAGAAATACATGGGGATAGAAGCAAACCGCCAATATGGTTGCAGTAGTAGGGTGGGGTTAGAGCATGGCTTAGAGGTCGACAGGTCTTTAAACTCCAGCACCATCATCTATCCTCAGTGACCTATTTTTTCACTGAATACCAGGCAAGTGATTAATCACTACAGACAGGCAAGGTAGGAAAGAGATAAAGACAGGGAGAACCGAACATCCTGCTAAACATCTCATGAAGTCCTGCCCTTGGCACAAGGCAGGAAATTCTCCTGCAGGAGGAGAAAACCTGTGGGAGAAACTTTCCCAGCTCTGGAGAAAAAAGGGAATATTCCAAAGAACAAGATTGTCTCTTCTGCCTTTTCAAACCTAGCTCTACTACCTGGGTTGGGTGCCCTATCTCCCCCTGCTCCCCCAGTGGGACAGCCAGCCTTCTCACATCAACAGCTAATTCTCCTGAGTTAACTTCTGGCAATAAATACAACAGATGCTGCCGTCTGAATTCCACGCACACTGATGATTCAACTCTGGATTGTGACAGTTGCACAATAAAACTTCCGATCTTACTACAAGAAAAGTAAAGCCAAAGAACCCAAAAAGGCAATAGCTGAAAATCATACATACAAAACAAATCTCAAAATAATTTTGTTCACACAGTCAAGCAATTTAAAATGGTACTAGCAGTTGCAAGATTGCCTGCTAATTTTTCCCCTTTTACACAATTATGTGTAAAATTGTGTAAAATTTTACACAATTATGTGTAAAAATTATGATGCAGATCTTACTTTTTTTTTTTTTTTAGTATTTTTCCATCAAAGGCTTGCCCCATTAACAGTTCCCAAAGGAAGGAAAAAAAGAAAAAAAAAAAAAAAGAGATAAAAAAGGAAGACTGTATAAATAATAAACTATCTGGCACTTTCTAGTTTCTGTGTACTTGGGTTTTCCTGGTTAATGTCTCTTTAATGTTTTGTTTGTGCAATGTGCTCTTTAATAAAACATTTAATGAGATTTCATATATAATAAATATCACTAAATATCAGTCATGAAATAACTTCTGCTAACACAGTTCTTTTTACAAGTACTGCCAAATTGCAGCATTAAGGATTTTGAAGAAAAGAATAACAAACATCAACAAATATAAAACACAAAATTATCATAGCATCTGTATGCCAGAAATTTTACTTTCTTCAAAAATGTTCTTAATAAACATTTATAATATCGGTGAATATCAATAGTATACCAGTATGGGTCTTCATTTAAATGGAGACTAGTTTAAAAGACTTCAGTAAATGCTAATACAGAGCTGAAGTATGTTTCTGGCATGACAGATCAGCTTCAATACAAAACTGACTCCAGATGGCACTGTTGTCTTACATGAAAAAGTGATACCCGAAATGGGGAAAATTTGGTGCAGGAATTTTCCACCTGGCTCACTGCAGCTTTCTTAAAAATCACATGGTGAGAGGATGCCTCTTTGGTTACACATCAGCATTGCTGTTATATGAACTGTGTGTTTGACAACTGGTGCTGGCAGCTTTAAATGGTAAAGCTCAGTTTTCAAATTGCTTTAAGACCAGTTCACAATCAGAAAAAGATTCAAAGATTAAACATTGTTTTTTCCAAAATATTTACCTATAGTAAGCACTCCAGATAAATATCGCTGTTAATAGCGGTACATAAAATAAATGCTAAGTACTAAATACAGTAAGTGTTCATGCTTAAACTTTATGATATATGTTGTTTTCAAACTCTGTCGGTTGCCTGGGCAATCTCTTGCTATCCTTGTATAAACAGAAACACCCAGTTAATATGAACTGTGAAATGGATTTGGGTTACTTTGAAAGGCAGCAATTATGAGAGGACACAGAAATCACAACATTTAAAAAGAATCCTAAGAGAAAAGTACTCTTTATCACTGACTGTGCCTTGAGTGTGGTTGACTGCAAATGAGCCAAAGCATCAGTTAACACGGAGAAGGGAAGCTATGAACTGGAACATACTGCTACCTTGAGCTGAACATGAGAACAGTCATGACATTGACAAGCTTCAGTAGTAACAGCTGAGAACTAGGGAAGAAAATCAGAGATTAAGTGACCTCCTTTGCCCGGCAGTTTTACAGACCATGGTGATAGCTGTACGAAAGGTCACACACCGGTAGCATGACTGGTGTGTTAAGTGCAAGCTGTGGCTAAGTAGCTGACTCAGAAGGATAAGACAATATAATAGGATGTCTATTGTAAGAAGCAGTCTATCATTAAAGGGAAAACAAGGAGAATGAATGGAGTCACCTAGGAAGAAAAGATGATTTTATAAAGAACGCAACAAACTGAAAGCAGGTGAAATCACCACTAAAAAAGCTGTGTACAGGCCTGTAAGGTTACATGACATAGCTCCTCAAATATTACTAAACTGACTAGGGACTTTAGTAAACCAACAAGATACATCTTGGTAAAGTTCTGTAACGCTAGCTGAAAAAAGACTGCAAAAATCTCAAATGTAGCACTCAGCTTAAAAACAAGAAATGAAATAATACATGTCAGTAATTACTGCTGATGAATCTAACTTCAGTCCAGGGTAACAGAAATTAAAAAAAAACATGACCAGACATTTAAAAAGAAATACATAACTAGAGTAAGAAGTAAGAAATATCACTAATAAATAAAGATCAAATCTTCCTAAGAAAATGTAAGGCTATTAGCAAGCATATATATATATATATAAGGAAGGATAACACAAATAATTTCTCCTTATCTCATATTTTAGAAATTGAGTTCTAGAAGTTTAATACTAATGATACGGGAAATTTACTGAATGGTGGAAAGTAATATTTTAGGTTCTGCAGGAATCTAGGGGCGAGAGCACAGGGGAGTCAGCTGCATATGTGCATGCGTGTGTGTGTGATGGTCTGCACCAGCAGCTGGAGTAGAGCTGCAGCCTCAGGAGCTGGAAGTGGTCCAGCCAGAGAGGGAAGCAGTATGAGGCCATTGGTGCTGTGTTTGTTTGAGTGTCTGTGATCTGTATGGCTGGCAATGTATATACGTATATACATTGTGTGTATGTGTGTTCTGTGTGTGCACGCCTGCTGGGACTACATCTTCATCCTCACTGATGGTTGGACCTGGGCATGTGGAGTGGCAGCAGCCTCACCTCTCTCAGGCTGTTGGATCCAGCATGATAAATTTTTCTTTAATATAATTAAGATCTAAATCGTTCTGTGTCAGCCCCAGTGGTAAAAGCAGAAGCAAATAATACATTTACCTAATTTCTAGCACACTGACTAGTATTCTAACTGCTTTTAATATGTCTTGAGGTGTTTTTTTTTTTCTGTCCCTTAACAAGAAATGCTAAGAGAATGTGGAAATAAAAGAAAATCTTTTGTAATTTTTCTGTCTCCTTCCTGGCTTGAACACATAGCCTGTCCTTGGGACCTTTCCTAGTCTTGCCTCCTGCCTAAATTCATCTCCTAGCAGTACAGAAGTAATTCATATCCCCAAACAGGCCTTTTTTTCCCCTCTTATCAATGCATTTTCTTAAATTACCAGCAGGCATGTTTCTCCAATTTCAGTAGAAATGTCTATATTTGGATGTACTTTGTCAGGGCACTGCACCTTTATGTTACACTTCGTCGTTCTCTCTGACTGTAGAAGCAGTCATACTTCTAGAACTGTTCCAGATTCCTACCTAAAGTTGAGTCCTAAGAAGCTCAGGTGAGTTTTCCAGAGTATTCTCTGATTTCTTTATAATTTGTGAACTGAAGGTATAGAATCATGCATTTAAACTTCGTTTCTATGAACCACAGAACAAAGCTTTCTTGCTTAATTATTTCAGTCAAGCAGTGAATAAAAGAAAAAATGTCATATGGTCTTGGCTTGTAGCAATATAACATTTTTTTAAATCGGTAACACAATGCATTTGGCTAAATACATACTTAGATCAACCTACCTTTGATTTCATTTTTCTCCACTTCTTTCAGTTCTTGAACAAAGAGAGACTGACTCTCAGTAAGCGGCCAACTATTATACAACACCAATGCTTGTACGATATACTTGTGAGACTGTGAAAGAAAATGCAATACGTTAACATGCTGAAGATGTAACAATTATAGTAAGCATTCGAAAGTCCTGTAGGTTAGTAAACTGCCAGCTATTGAACTCAGCAAATAAAACACATAATTAATTTACAAGCTTGCACATTACAGTATTCACAAGAAGCTTAAAAAATTAGTGTTAATTCCACAGATTTAATTCCTGTGAAATTAACAATTACTCATGTGTTTATCAAGTGAAACTAAACCGGGCTATACAATAAGGAGCTACATTCCTTTAAGATTTACATGGAACTTCCATATGTATGCCATATGCTAAAACAAAGACTTGTCTGATTTTAAGACCTACTACAGGACTTTGAGCCCTAATACTGGCACTCAGTAATGTCTTAATTTGAGATAGAGATGTCAGGGTCCATGGGTTATTTTAAACATTGTCTACACCGAACAGGAAAATATTCTTTTTAAAAATTGTTTTCCAAATTCTAAAGCCAGTTCTGAGTCAAAGGAACAACGCTGGAATTTATTTCTCAATAATATTTTTTTTTTTCTTCTTGGAATATTTTGTTGCAATTGAAATCAATTATCAGGAAAAATCACAGTACAGAAACACTTGGAGACAAAGAAACAAGAACTGTTTTAGAAAATAAATGTTATTTTTCCAAGATAGACAAATATTACTAGGTGAAGTCAAGAAAAATCCGTGTTTTTGACATCCCTCTGAGAAACTTGGCTCAAGTAGCAGCTATTGTGTGTGATACTAAAGCTCTCAGCTGACTGGCAATAGGTGTTTCTGTATTAAAACTATTAAAGATAGTCTTCTCTTACATCCTATTTCAAAGAAAACTCACGCTGAAGCATCAGAAGTTTAACTTAACTACTTGTAGTTTTTGGCACTTAGCTGAAAATTATGCTGTACTTGAACTAGCTTTAGCAAATGAAGAACACATCACCTTGATCTGAAAACAAAAATGACCCCTTCTTATTTCGTTATTCATATATGTACATTATCCTTTCTCCATAGCCTCATTCAGAAGCTAGCAACAATCTTAATTTTGGATTCCATGTTCTTGCCTCAAGATATCAGATCTCCACATGAACCAAAAGAATTATCAATATCCCTTCATTATTTGTTTGTTTTTTTTTTTGTTTTTTTTTTTTCCCCAGTTCCCAATGATTTGGAATCTCTTACTTGTTGTGGACTTCCATCATTACTTTGAAAGTTTTCCAAGAGGAAAGATTCATCTTCTAATATAGGTGGACCTTCTTGTACAAATCCTGGCTTGAATGGAGTTTTGGTGTCCTTTGAAGATGAAATATGACCTCTTTTTTTGGATCCTCCAGTTTCTGATTCCTTCTTTGTACTACTTCGAATAATCTGGGTTTTGCTCGCTGCAAGACAACAAAAAATGTCAGTGTTAATTTCTAGAAATTCCCAAATCTCCCCAAACACCACACTTCTTTCCTGCACTAACCACCACAGCACCATGCTACTACATAATACAGACAGCCCTGTGCTCTGCCCAATGAGGTCTCTGTGTAGCTAATCTCATTTAATATATCGTGTATACCTGTGGAAGGAGGGGAGAGGTGCATTGGCCATGGCTCTGGCACTTCTACCCTTCCAGAAGTCTCTTATGTTAACCTGACACAAATATCATAGCTGACTGAAGTTTAGAAAAAGTCAGTCTTGAAAGGAGCTATAGGACTATTTGTGGTCTACCATGTATAAAGTTATATCATTGTTTCCTAAGGAAGGTATTAATGTGGAAAGACTGTGGAAGCAG